>NC_056749.1:589493810-589646310 GCF_019279795.1 Protopterus annectens
TATACCCCTATTCGTACTCTCCACACCTCCAACCAGCAACTCCTAGATATCTACCAACCAAAGAAAAATGTTGGCAAAAGTACAGTTGTGTACACTTACCATAAATGTAGATGTTAGAGTGTATTCACTGTTGCAGTCATTACATTTGGGTAATCTGCTGGCAGGTTGCCCTCAGTTGGCCTGAATATCAAAGTCTTGGGACCTGCGTCGGTTGCTGTGTCCTCTTCCATGACGTCAGGTCATCAGGGGTATAAAACAGGCAGCCAATGCCATTTTCTTTAGTTTTTCTTGCCCCAGATGTCAGGTGCCCCCCAAATGGGGAGCAAAAATATATAAACATGCATATATATGTGTGTATATATATATATATATATATATATATATATATATATATATATAAAACTCTAAATACATGCAATTGTCACAACATAAACTTTACCTTCATCTAAAAGCAAATACACCACAAAGGCTGTAGAATATAGTGAAGGAAAGAAAAGCTGTAAAATAAAGGGGTATGGCAGGTGGGTAACCCGGACTGCAACAGTGAATACACTCTAACATCTACATTTATGGTAAGTGTACACAACTGTACTATGTTCTTCATGTTTCACTGTTGCAGTCATTACATTTGGGTAGAATCCAAAAGCTATGGATGGAAGGCTGGAACTAAATAGCATTAGGAGCAACTATAAGGCCCTGCAGAACTGCAGTGGCAAAGCCTGCCCTGGACCTAGAGAAGAGAGGCAAATAACAATGCTTTGTAAAAGTATGAACAGAACTCCAAGTAGCAGCTTCTAGCATGTCTTTGGTTGGAACCCCTCTGAGAAAAGCTGCTGATGTAGATGCAGCCCTGGTGGAATGTGAACTAATGCCCTTGGGCACCGGTTTACTATGATGCAAATAGCAGAAACAAATACAGTGGCTTATCCACTTTGAAATAGTCTGGTTTGAAATAGCCTTTCCCTCTGATCCTGCAGCAAATGCTACTCAGACTTTCTTAGAGATTTGGTCCTGTTTAAGTAGAATCTTAGTTGTCTGTGCACGTCCAAGGAATGCAGAATCCGCTCCCCCTTGTTCTGCGGATTTGGATAAAAAGTTGGCAAGTGAATAGTTTGGTTAAGCGCCACACTGGATACCACCTTAGGCATAAAGGAAGGATTGGTCCTGAGGGACACCCTATCTGGGTAAAATATAATAAAAGGCTCCACAGCCATGAGGGCCTGTAGCTCCGAAACCCTTCTTGCTGAAGTGATAGCCAGAAGTAAAGCTGTTTTCCAGGATAAAAACTTTATATCTGCAGTAGCAGCTGGTTCAAATGGAGGCAGGGTGAGCATTTCCAACACAAAATTGAGGTCCCATGCAGGAATTGATGATCTTCTGGGAGGCCTTAAATTTTTGGCCCCTCTAAGATACTGTTTTAGCAAAGGGTGAGAAAAGATCGGTGGCTCTGTGTTGTAATGAGCCGAGATGACAGAGGCATGGATTTTTATTGATGAAAAAGATATGCCCTTGTCCAGCATCTCAGTCAAGTATTGTAAAATCTGAGGAATATTTGGCTTTGCTGCGTCAGCTTGGTTCCAAGCACAGAATCACTTCCATTTATCAGCATAAGAGGTTTTCTAGTACTCTTCCAAAATGACATCCCATCACAGGTTTACTGAGAGGTGTTGTTTGAATAACTACATGATCAGCCATGGTGCCAGGTTCAGAGTTTGGAGCTGATTGTGCAGGATTTGATTTTTCTGCTGAGACAGTAGATAAGGTAGTTGAGGCAAGTACCAAGGAGGGAGTTGAGACATATTCCTCAGGACTGGGTACCAGTGTTGGCGAGGACAGTCCGGGGATATTAGAATCATTTTTGTTTTTTCTTGTCTGACCTTTAGTAGGACCTTGGGAAGAAGAGGCAGAGGAGGAAAGGCGTAGACTGATCGGTTTTCCCAACTGAAGGATAGGGCATCCACTTTCCATGCTTGTCTCTGATAAGTCCTTGTGCAGAATTTGTCCAGTTGATAATTCTGGGGAGAGGCAAATAGATCTATTTCTGGGCTCCCCCATTTCTTTGTTATCATGCTGAAGACTTGTGGATCCAGTTTCCACTTGAGGGTCCATAAGGTTTCTTCTTAGGTCGTCTGCCAGAGTATTTTGTTTCCCTGGCAGGAATTGAGCTTGAAGATGTACTTGGTAAGTCAAGGCTGTGTCCCACAATGCCATGGCTAGTCTGCAAAGGGGGTAGGAGTGTGTGCCCCCCTGCTTGTTTATGTACCACATAACTGTGGTGTTGTCCGTCTTTATCAGTAGTTGTCCTGGATGAAGTAAGTCCTTGAAGGCTGTCAGGGCATTCTGAACAGCTAACATCTCTTTCTGGTTGATATGCAGATGCATTTGTTTTGGGCTCAATATGCCCTGAATGTATCTCCCCACCAGGTGGGCCCCCCAAGCATAGTCTGATGCATCTGTAGTTAGGATTTGTTTGGTAGAGTGAAAGACTGTCCCATGTGCTGGTGACAAGTCTCTGTCCACCAAAGAAACTCCTGTTGTAGGCAGGGAATAAGAGGAATCATTGTTTCCAGACTGTGACAATGTTGAATCCATAAACTTTTTAGGTACCACTGTAGTTTCCTTATATACAGTCTTGCATATGGAATCAGTAAAATGTAGGATGCCATGAACCCCAAAGCCTACAGAATTTGCCTTGCAGATAACTGGGTTTTTGTTGCCATCTGTTTGAAGTATAAATAGTCAGTTGCCTTTGTTTGTCTGGCATAAGGTAAGCCATCTGGGCAGTTGTATTCAAGCTTGCACCTAGGAATGGTATCTTTTAAGAGGGTACCAGTTGTGATTTCTTTTCGTTTATTGTGTACCCTAGGCATGTTAGAAGTCTTTCCACAAATGCCAGATGTTGAAGAAGAATGCCCTTGTTTTCTGCTTGAATGAGGCAGTTGTCCAAGTAAGGATAGATTTGTATACTTCTTTGTCTGCAAAATGCAATTACTGGTGCCAGGTACTTTGTAAAGACCCTGGGCGCAGTAGATAAGCCAAAGGACAGTGCAGAGAATTGGTAATGCATAAAACCAGCCTTGAAGCGGAGGTATCTTCTGCACGATTCCCTTATTGGGATATGCAGGTATGCCTCTTTTAAGTCTAGAGTCACTAGCCAAGTGTTCTTGCCCAGCATAGGCAGAAGCTGCTGCAAAGTTAGCATCTTGAATTTTGGTATGTCCAAGAATGTGTTCAAAATTGATAAATCCAGTATTGGGCGCCACAGTCTTTTCTGGGTACCAAGTACAGTCGAGTAAAACCCTTGTCATTTTTCTTGTTCTGACACTGGCTGAATAGCCCCCATATCCATGAGGGACGTAACTTGTTTCTGTGCCTCTGCCCATTGATTTTGTGGCAGATCTGGCCAACCGTTTGGAATTGGCAGTGTGTGGAAGTGAAATCTGTATCCCTGGGATACTGTGTTTAATACCCACTTGTCCTGGGTTATTAACTGCCAATTTTGAGCATGAAGTGTTAGTTTTCCCCCTAAGGGGGCTGCCAAAAGATAAGTGCTTGGTGATGGCAGAGGGAAGTCATTGAGACTGTTTACTGTAGGGTTGCTCTTTATTTCATCCAGATTTGGAGGTAGAGGCACCTCATTGCTTTGACCTTTAAGAATCCTGTGATTGATATCTAGAGCCCTTTGAGCACCTGGATTTCCCCGTGAAGCTCTGTCAGACACAGGAAAGGACCAATTTTTTGTAGGCCAGTGTCTACTGAATCTTGGTGGCTACACTTGTAAAACGTCTTTTGCAGTTTGCATTGACTTAGCTTTGTCTTCCATTTTCTTTAAAACCTCTTCTGCCTTATTACCAAACAGAGTATCATGCTGTAAAGGTGCATCCAACAATTTAGCTTTAACATGATCAGGCAAATTTTGCTCCTTTAGCCAGGCATGCCTTCTAATCACAGATCCAGTAACTGCGGCCCTGCAGGAGGCCTCCAAGGAATCAAAACCACATTGCAAAGTATGCTTTCCAACTTGTTCTGCTGCATGCAATAATTCCTGTAATTCTTTATTTTCCACACATTCAGAAATCAACATAATTTTCTGTTTCAGTAATCCCATAACATGATGTTGATATTCAAGCATATGAAACTGGCAGTTTAAGTTCCTAATTGCCAAGGTTGCAGACGTATAAACCTTCTTTCCCCATCTATCCAGCGCCCTGGAATCTCTATCAGAGGAGGTAGGATTTCTTAGCTGTTGAGGTCTTTACACCTTTGGGGCCCTGTGAGATTCTGGGTCAGCAGCAGGGTTTTTGAATAAAAATTTGTGTGATCCAGGAACCCTGTAATATTTGTCTGGCTTGCTAGGAGCCGGAGGTAAGGAATCTGGAGTCATGCTTGATTCCGAAAACACATAGTCAGTGTCTAATACAGGAGGTATGGCTAAAGGCCTATGCTGAGGGAGAAGAGAAGAAGGAAATCCCTAAGCCACTTATTTGATTCTGAGAAATCTTGACTCTCCCAATGAAAATGTTCCCGCAAAGTATGCAAGGTTTCTCCAAAGGAATAATCTTTAGGAGGAGATGCAGATGGGATGGATTCCTCTGCATCTGAATCCTCATAGGGTGGTATAGAAAATTCCTGATCAGAAGAAAGAAACCTGATCTGAAGATTCATAATCAGTGTCTTGCCTAGGCCTGTTATCGGGGGGGGGTGGGAACCCCTGATCAAGGTAATTAGGTCTTCAGCCATTTTGATCATCTGCTTTTTGGGCATCGAGACCTGAGCACGTGGCTCATGCATCATTTTTTTTAGCCTCAGAAGTTGCTTTTGCCTTTGTTTTTGAAGCTGGCTTCAGTTTTATATAGAAATGTTGAGGCCTAAAGACACCCTCAGATGCCAGTGCCTGCTCAGTGGCTCTGGACCCATCCGAGGGAGAGACATCCATGGGTACAATACTTTGAGAATCTCGCGGCATGCCGGACTCCACATGGGTCTCGGTAGAGACCTGCAGCTCAAAAGTAGCAGGTATCAGGGGCTGCGAAAACACCTCACTGAGTACCGGCGAACTAGCGACTGGCTTAGAAGAAGCTTTGTCTTCAGTTTTGGACCTCGATGGTCTGTCTTTGTCCTTTTCTTTGCATTTTTTGTGAACTCCTGTAGTCAGCTTGCTATCCCACGACATTTCAGGGTAGTTAAATCTGTTGCCAAAATATTCTGAAGCAAAGATATACCAACGCTTAATTCTGCGTTGGTTAAATCTAGCACAAAACCGACAGCAAGGCACGTTAAGATCTGGGCCTACGCGGGGAATACAGTACAAATGAAAATCTTTATGAGGTATTTGCTTCCCACAAATAATGCAGTTATTAACTTTTACTGACATTGGTATGGAGCAAGAAAAAGTTTCCCCAACGGGGTACTTAGCTTTAATTGAGGACTTTGGTTCTGAAACTCGAATTCGAAAATTGTAGGAGTCGGCTGACTGGCACTTGCGAACTGCTTCTGCTTCAGGCACTGCGCGGCAAGACTAAAGAAAATGGCGTTGGCTGCCTGTTTTATACCCCTGACGACCTGACATCCTGGAAGAGGAGACAGCAACTGACACAATACCCAAGACTTTGATATTCAGGCTGAATGAGGGCAACCTGCCAGCAGATTACCCAAATGTAATGACTGCAACAGTGAAACACGAAGAACATCTACTATACAAATGCACTGTAGCCCAAGCTTGGAATAAAAGTACAGTTTTGTACCTACCATAAATGTAGATGTTCGAGTGCTAATACAGCTGCAGTAATCACATATGGGTTCTCTGCCGTCAGGCGGGTCCTCGGTCGGCCGAATTCCAAAGTCTTGGTCCGGCGTTGGTTGTTGTCGCCTTCTTCCCTGACGTCAGTGCGACAGGGGTATATAAGTAACAGCCGACGCCATGTTCTCCAGTCTTTCGTGCCCCAGATGTCAGGTGCCCCCAAAAGGAAGGCAATAGATAAATTATATATATGTGATATATACAAGCAATGCAATGTTATCAAACAAAGAGTAGTTGCAAGCAGGAGTTAGCCACTAGTCCTATACCTAGAGGGGAAGGAGGGAGGGAAACCTGTACTGCAGCTGTATTAGCACTCGAACATCTACATTTATGGTAGGTACAAAACTGTACTATGTTCATCGTGCATACAGCTGCAGTAATCACATATGGGTAGAATCCCAAAGCTACGCACAGGGTGGTAGGCACTAGGTAGAACTGGGGTGAGCCAGAATGCCCTGCAACACAGCAGTAGCAAAGCCTGCTCTAGTTTTGGAATATAAAGGCAGGTGGTAGTGTCTTGTGAAGGTATGTACAGAACTCCAAGTGGCTGCCTCCAAGATATCTTTGGTAGGAACTCCTCTGAGGAAGGCTGTAAAGGTAGCTGTGGCCCTGGTGGAGTGTGCCTACAGGGACAGATTTCCCATGATAGGAGTAACAAAATCGTATGCAGTGGCCTATTCATTTAGAAATTGTCTGTTTGGTAACAGGCTTCCCTTGAGCTCCTACAGCATAAGACACAAAAAGTTGTTGTGATTTCCTGAAAGGCTTTGTTCTGTCCAAATAGTAACGTAGCTGTCTATGGATGTCTAAGGAATGTAGCAGCCTTTCTCCTTTGTTTTGAGGATTAGGGTAAAAGGTAGGTAAGTGTATGGCTTGATTTAAAGCTACCCTGGATACCACTTTAGGCATAAATGACGGGTTGGTTCGAAGGGAAACCCTGTCCTGATGGAAGATAAGAAAGGGCTGCACAGCCATGAGGGCTTGTAGTTCCGAAACCCTACGAGCTTAGGTAATGGCCAGAAGGAAAGCTGTTTTCCAGGACAAATATTGCAAATCTGTTGAGGCAGCTGGTTCAAAGGTAGGCAATGTTAATTTTTCTAGAATGTAATTAAGATCCCAGGCTGGCACTGGTTGTTTCCTTGGTGGTCTTATATTCTTAGCCCCTCTGAGGAATTGTCTTAGAAGTGGGTGAGAGAATAACGGTGGATCCGTGTTGAATTCTGCAGAAATGGCTGAGGCATGGATTTTTATGGAGGAAAATGAAAGTCCACTGTTCAGCAGCTCAGCTAGATACTGTAATACCTGAGGCAAATTCAGTTTTCTAGGGTCCTGGCCTTTTTTCTCATTCCAAGAGCAAAACCATTTCCATTTTGCGGAGTAGGTCTTCCTAGTAGATGGCCTTCTAGCCTCCAGAATGACATCCTGAACCTCTTTGGAGAGTAGGGTCTGCTGTGGTGTTAAGAAATTTTCCATGCAGCAAGATTGAGTGTTTTCAGCTGACTGTGAAGAGTTTTGTAGCTGTGCTGAGTTAGCAGAAGAGGCATTAGAGGTAGAGGCCAGGGAGGAGTATGTGTTAGGCTCCTTAGGAGTGGGTACCAGTACTGTCTTGGCCAGTCTGGAGCAATCAGTATCATCTTCGGTCTGTCTGCTCTTGCTTTCAAGAGCACCTTGGGTAGAAGAGGCAGAGGTGGGAAAGCGTACACTGTCCATGCTGTCCAACTGAATGAAAGGGCGTCCACCCTCCAGGCCTTTGGATGAAAAGTCCTTGAACAAAACGTTTCCAGCTGATGGTTCTTGTGGGAGGCGAAGAGATCTATGTCTGGCCTTCCCCATGCTTGGATTATCTTTGTAAACACCTGTGGATGCAGCTTCCATTCGTGTGGATCTGTCATATTCCTGCTTCGATTGTCTGCCAGTGTGTTTTCCAAACCTGGCAAGTACTGTGCTTGAAGTTCGATTTGCCATTCCAGAGCCAAGTTCCAAAGTGTCATGGCTAGTCTGCACAGGGGATATGAATGTGTTCCTCCTTGTTTATGTACCACATCACTGTGGTGTTGTCTGTTTTTATCAATAATTGCCCTGGATGCAGGAGGTCCTTGAATGCTGTAATTGCATTTATTACTGCTAGCATTTCTTTTTGGTTGATGTGAAGGTGCTTTTCCTTTTGGGACCATTTGCCCTGAATGCACCTGCCTGTCATATGCGTCCCCCAGGCGTCTGTTGTGATGACTTGATTTGCTTGAGGCTTGCAGAATGGGAGACCTGTGTTCATTTGACATGCTTGGGCCCACCATAGAAATTCCTTTTGCAAACATGGAATTATTGGTATTATTGTTTCCAAATTGTGGCTGTGTTAAGACCATAGGCTTTTTAGGTACCACTGAAGTTTTCTCATATGCAACTTTGCACATGGGATTAAAAGAATGCAAGATGCTATGAAGCCCAGAGCCTGCAGGATTTTCCTTGCAGTAAGCCTGGTACAATTTGCTAGTGTTTTGAAGTACTGAGTTAGTTGCCCTTGTTTTTCTGGTGTAAGATAGGCCATCTGGGTGTTTGTGTCCAAGTTGGCACCCAGGAAAGTTATTTTCTGAGATGGTATTAGCCTGGATTTCTCTTTGTTGATTGTGTATCCCAGAGAATTCAGTAACAGTGTTGCATAAGCCAGACGTTCCAGAAGAGTGTGCTTGCTGTCTGCTTGGATCAGGCAGTCGTCCAAATAAGGGTAAATTTGTATCCCTTGAAGTCTGCAGTAGGCAATTACTGATGCCAGGCATTTCGTGAATACTCTGGGTGCAGTAGATAAGCCAAAGGGCAATGCAGAGAATTGATAGTGGATTGAACCTGCAAGAAATCTGAGGTATCTTCTGCAGCTTTGTCTGATTGGGACATGCAGGTATGCCTCCTTGAGGTCCAATGTTACCAGCCAAAACTCCTTGCCCAGCATGGGAAGAAGCTGCTGTAATGTGAGCATCTTGAATTTTGGTACGAGTAGAAATGTATTTAGGATGGATAAGTCCAAAATGGGTCTCCAGTCGGTTCCTTTTCTTGCTACCAGGAAAAGTCTGGAATAAAAACCTTGGCCTTGTTCGTGAGTCGGAACCTCTTGAATGGCTTTCATGTCCATGAGTTTTGTAATTTGTATTTGTGCCTCTGCCCTTTGATTGTGTCGCAGGTTTGGCATGCCTCTCATTTTTGGAAGAGTGTGAAAATGAAATCTGTAGCCTCTGTTTATTATGTCCAGGATCCATTTGTCTGTTGTGATATGCCAATTTCCTGAAAATAGTGCCAGCTTTCCTCCCAAGGGAGCTGCCAGCTGAGATTTGATTGGCATGAAAAGGGGGAAGTCATTGGGTTTGCTTTCTGTATTGTTGTGCACTGTCTTCGCCACCTCTTGGTGCTTGAGTTGGCCATTGCTTGCCTCTATATGATCCTTGAGATTGTCCTCTGCCCCTTGAGCGCCTTTTATCTACCTCTTTGGGGTTTGTCTGTGGCTGGAAAGGACCAGTTTTTTGTAGGCCAATTTCTACTAAAACGAGGTGGCTATACCTGTAGAAAAGCCTTGACAGTTTGCATAGATTTAGCTTTTTCTTCCATTTTGCATAGTATCTCCCCTGCATTAGTACCAAATAGCACATCCTTTTGTAAAGGAGCATCTAGTAGTTTAGCTTTAACATGATCAGGCAAGCTTTGTTCTCTAAGCCAGGCATGTCTATGAATGACTGCTCCTGTAGCAGCGGCTCTACTTGAGGCCTCTAAGGCATCATAACCACATTGTAAGGTGTGTTTACCCACTTGTTCTGCACTATGTATCATATCCTGTAATTCCTTCAAATCTGGTTGTTCAGGTTGAGATATTTTGTTTCTTAATTGAGATAACAGAAACTACTGATATTTAAGCATATGGAACTGACAATTTAAGGCCCTCATGGCTAGGGTGGTCGAGGTGTATACCTTTTTCCCCCACCTTTCTAAGGATCTAGATTCCCTTTCGGAAGGTAGTGGATTCTTGGCAGTAGAGGCCTTCGTTCCCTTGGGGCCTTGAGAAATGGTCTCAGGGTCAGCATTATGGCTTTTGAAAAGAAATTGGTGAGAGTTAGGGACTCTGTAATACCTATCAGGTTTGACTGGTGCAGGAGGCAGGGAATCCGGATTGAGACAAGCCTCCGAGTAAACATCATCAAGTATGTCCAGGACAGGAGGAATAGCCAGAGGTCTGTGTTGAGGTAACAAAAGAAATTCCCTAAGCCTTTTCTTGGAATCAGAAAAGTCTTGGCCTTCCCAATGGAAGTGCTCCCTCAAGGTGTGCAAGGTTTCCCCAAAAGAAAAATCCTCTGGGGGGGATACAGAAGGAATGGACTGTTCTGCATCCGAATCTTCATAAGGGGAGTACGAGTGTTCCTCCACATCAGAATGTTCTGAGAAAATGGAGCCCTGTTCAGAAGAGGGAGAGTCTTCCTCCACTCTGGGTCTCTTGTCTGGAGGGGGTTGGGAACCCCTGATATAGGAAATTAAATCCTCAGCCATTTTAAGCATCTGCTTTTTAGGCATGGGGCCTGGGGATGGGCCCTGTGCAACAGGCCTCTTGGGATGCATGGCTGATTTGGACTTAGTGAAGGCCTTAATGGAAAAGGAAGAAGAGGGTCTAAATACACCCTGGGTGGAAGTGGACCTTTCCACATTAGGAGGCTCAACACTCACAGTGGTTTCGGTGGTTGTAGTCTGAGTTAGGGCAGAGTTACCAGGGGTCTCGGGTACAGAAGACACCGCCAATGAAGTGTCGTCGGCAGTCAGGGACTGCATAGGTGTCTCGCTGAGAACCGGACCACGTGCAGCCGGTTTTGGCATGGTGTCGGTGGAGACCGCAGACCTCACGTGTCGGTCCTTGTCCTTCCGTTTTTTGGACAAAACGGTAGTCGGAGTATCCGACGACATTTTATAATCAAAGGCTTTACCAAAATAATGTTGGGCAAACTCCGCCCGACGCTTAATAGTGCATTTATTGAAAGTAGCGCAAAAGCGACAGCCCGAGACGTCGTGGTCTGGGCCTAAACAAGGTATGCAGAGGGAATGGAAATCCTTATGCGGTATTTGCTTCCCACAAGAAATACAATTGTTAACTTTGTCTGACATCGGTCTGAGGCAAGAAAAGTTTCCCCAACGGGGTACATGGCTTTAAAGAAGACTTTGGTTTCCAATTTTTCGTAAATTCAGGAGCTGGCCGACCGGCACTTGCGAACTGCTTCTGCTTCGGGCACGGCGCGGCAAAAAAGACTGGAGAACATGGCGTCGGCTGTTACTTATATACCCCTGTCGCACTGACGTCAGGGAAGAAGGTGACAACAACCGACGCCGGACCAAGACTTTGGAATTCGGCCGACCGAGGACCCGCCTGACGGCAGAGAACCCATATGTGATTACTGCAGCTGTATGCACGATGAACATCTCCCAGCACACATAAGATCCATTACCCACCCTTAACACGTCAAAAAAGATCTTAAACTTCACCTGTTTAACACTAAGTCTTGCCTCTGTCATGATGCTACCCAATTTCCACTACACTGCTGTATAGTATTTGTGTTTTTCTGGTCACTTCTACGTCTTAGACATCCTACCCTACACCACCTCTTAGTTTTCTCACTCTATGCATAGTCTTTACTAAAAATACATCTGCAAGCTTTACTACTACACCACATGTATATAGGTATATTTGTTTGCCTATCTCTAAATATCCTATTAGAAACACATCTGTCGAATCAGATTTTTCTCTTTTGAAAGCTCAATTGCTGTATATATTTCCCACAGTGAAAAAAAATATTTTTTCATTAATGTGTTTACTATCATATGCATGTACTGTATATTGACCTTATATACTGTAATTCTATTTCTTGGAGTGCAAAATTTATGTACTGTAAATGTCTATCTGGAGCTTTCTTTCCTCGGTCTCCACTGAAAACGGGCTTTTGGATCAGCTGGACTAACCTGGTTATCAATCTGCCTTTAATGTCCTGTGGACTGGTGAGCAGGTTGTTACTGGCATCCCTTATGAAGAGTGTATATCTTTTTGTCCTTGCCTTGAAACCTGATATGGTTTCTTTGCATCACCTACTGAGTCACTTTCCATTAGTTGGTAGAGTGCCTGTAATGCCCTATTCTTTTCTATTGCAACTCCTTTCTTAGCTTTTTTGTTAGTCAACCAATATTCCTTCCTAGCCTGGTTAGTCTTTTCCATCTCCCATTTTTTTCCGGTACTCCTTTCTTTTGACTACTTCTTGGACTTCTGCATTCCACCACCAGCTTTCCTTATGCACCTCATCTGCATACCTGACTCGGCCACATATCGGTTCTGTAGTCCTAACACACATGCTGTTTTGAGGTGCTGCTATTCTTTAACTCCACCTATTTCATCCTATTCTTGGGGTACTAGAGCACTGAGTAATTTCTTGAACTGCTGTACTTTCACTCCAGTCAACTCCCAGGTCTTCAACCTGGTCTCTGTTGACCTTAGAGCCATCTCTGACCACTGCTTGCAGGAAATTGTGGCAACCAGTGGTTTATGCTGTGGGCCGACTGTTTCACTAGGGATGACTTTGCAGTCATGGATTCTACTCCAGTGCCTTTTCCTTAACAGGAGATAGTGTATCTGAGTTGCATGTTGACTACTCTTGTGTGTGTTCCTGCGACTGTTTCTCTTTCTGAACTATGTGTTGGCTACTATCAAGCCATGTGCCAGAAATAGGTTTAGAATGGCTTCTCCTTTATTCCTGTTGCTGAATCCATGTGGACCCAGCCAGTCCTCATATCCTGTTCTATCTGTCCTGATATGTGCAATCAAGTCACCCATTATCAACACCTATTCATGTTTTCCTGCTTTCTGTAGTAGTTCCTGCAACTGCTGTCTGAATCCACTCCTTTCCTCACTATCACAACCCTGTTGTGGGGCATAGGCTTAGATTATGAATACTGTCCTATCATTACACTGGAGTCTGATTGTCATGAGTCTGTCATTAATTTTGATATCCCTCACTGTCTTCTGAAGCCTCTCTCTCACCGCAATTTCCACATCATTTATAGCCTGTTCCCCTCCTGAGTAGTAGACTCTCGATCCCAAATCAAGTGGCTTTGTTGCACTGCCCTTCCATCTTGTCTCTTGGATACATAGAATGTCCATCCTCCTCCATATCATCATGTCATCCACTTCCAAGCTGTGTCCTGTCAATGAACCTACATTAAGTGCAGGAATTTTCAGTTCATGTTTGGCAGATCGATTGGTTTTAACATCAAGCTTTCACTCAACAGAGCTATCCCAGGTAAACCAAGCTGGGCAACTAGACATTGGCCGGCCAATAACTTACTGACCCAGGGCTGCTGGGCTTTATGGTGGACACACATTGGCCAATAGGGGCATATACACCCCACCCACTGTTAGCATGGATCCCTGGCATGGGTCAGAGTAGGCCAGATCCTCAACACACTTATCACCAGTAACTACCCATGCCCCTTTTGCCGACATTAGTAAACACGAACGAATCACATAGAGCCATATTTTTTACACCGAGTGGCTAGCTCTGCCATGGTGCACAGTCTGTGATTTGTGTTGTTCTACCTTGAGGACACTGCACACCACAGTAGATGCCCAAAGTGGTTGGTCTGTACAACTCTTCCCCTTATAAGGCACCATGTAAAGCCTGTGCTGCTACCCACAGCTCCATTCATTGGTGAGTTTTGAGATGGAAAAACTCAGCAAGTTTTTCGGAAGTGGGAGGAACCCCACAGAGACACAGGGAGAACATGCAAACTCCAAACAGGCATTGGTCAGAATTGACCCTTGAGAATGGGAGGCAAAGACCTTAACTATTATGCCAAACTGGCCAGCTACACATACATGGCAGAGAAACCCATCAACACAGCCAGGTGAGTCTCCAGGTTTGTAATGACCTTGGGAGAACACCTGACTGAGGCTGGACAGTGGAAGAGTCCGGTTTACCTTTTTCACCTTCTTCCCTAATGGCTGACCCTCAGGGTGGGAGATTCCTTCCATTGTATCTTTAGTAAGAAGCTTAAGATGCTGGTTCTCAATATACAAGGGTTTTCAGAAGGAACTCCTGAGAAATAGAACAAGATGTATGGTCATGAGAAGCTCCTGGACAAAAATGACATTTACTGTGGCGGTCTTTATGGGGAATCTCTCGCCCACACTGGCATTTACCTTTCCTGGATGATATTAACCACAAGGAGCAGAAAAAATAAAATCCCCAAAAGGATACTTACCTGCAATAGAAGTCAGCGAACAGGCATAAGTAGTCCCTGAAGAACAAAAATTCATTTAAGTGGCAAAAAATGGATGCAGGTAAACAGATTGATGGTAAAATGATACATTCAAACTAGCAGCAAAGTGGTTCTGATCATGGTAGGCCTAAACATCACCTTTATGCCCTTCACTACACAAGGAGTGTTTAGGTGACATTTGGCGTACCATTTAAAAGTAACAAGTCAGTCTTTGGTAGACTAGCTGGACATTCGGGTTTCCACAGTAGGGATTCCCGATCTGTTAAGAATATTGCAGCAGTGAATGTAAGGACATCTACAAGATACAAAATCAGGGAAGTTCTGCAACTTCAGGGGCAGCTGAGCTATATATACCTTCAACCAAAATGTAAGACAAAAAAAGATGATCTCAAAAGCTGAAGAAAAGTTTTTCTGCTCTGAAACTGTATAAAACCACTTGCTACAGCTGTAACAGGTAGCTTACAACAATTAAATTACCATACACTAAGTGCTTCACAGTTTAGCCATGAACACAAATTCAGTACTGGCACTGATTTGCTGATGGTGCACAGACACACACCAGTTGCACCTTGAAGACTGTGACTTTAAATGCCTTGCACTTATGGCAGCTACCCCCCTCATTAAGCCCTAGTTATGCCTCAGGTCCAGATACTTGAGGAAAGTGTCTGGGCTTGTTCTCTAAGTTGCCGGAACATGAGCCCAAGCTGAGCTTGTTGAGCCAACTTTGGCTCGCTCACTTATGAGTGCAGACCAGTGCGTCTTGGATACGTTTGGGGTTAACAGCTATTTTGCTTTCTGTGTAATATACTGTTATAAATACATGCACTCTAAAACTATTCCAGTGGTCACCATCTTTGAATTCCTGAAGGATAATCAGTGGCAGAATACACTAGTTTTGTTGAAAGATTAGGGGCTGTCTTGCATAACTTGCGATTTAATTTTTCCTCTTTTAGCTAAATATTGACATTTTGCTTTTCTCTTCATC
Organism: Protopterus annectens; assembly: GCF_019279795.1. NCBI lineage: Eukaryota > Metazoa > Chordata > Ceratodontiformes > Protopteridae > Protopterus > Protopterus annectens. The sequence goes on from NC_056749.1 coordinate 589,508,882, forward strand.
TGTCAGTTGAAACAGATTAGAAAGTCTGTGTATGTATATTCAACCAATAGATTATCAGCTTTGCATGTCCAGTCCATGAAAAGTCCAATAGCATTGATATAAGTAGAAATATTCTCTTGAATGCAGTTATGTACAAATTATCAACATGCAAGTGCTCTAACAATGGCTAAAGGGTGTTAATACTAATTGCTTGCCATCTGTACCTCCTGTGTAGTTTAATCAGCAGTAAAACAAAGTATCTCAAATAAACCAGGTGAGAATATTGAGCATATGGTGTGCAACCAACTTTTCCCACTTTTTGAGGTTCTGTAGTCACATACCATCAATCTGTCAAGTAACTACAGACAGCTTGAATTCAGTGTTAAACTGACACACACACACACACACACACACACACACACACACACACACACACACACACACACACACACATAATAAATGTTTATTAGAAAGTACATTTGTGTAAAAACTTACCATAACAGCAGATGCCCTTCTAATTACTGTTGCAGTATTCTTAAATGGGTCTTTGCTTGCTGATGACCAGATACCACAGATTCATCTTCATACAATGTACATCTGGACAATGACCTCAGATTGCAGGCATCAGGGTACAAAAGTGGACAGAAGTACCACAACCTCAGACTACCTCCAAACCAGCACTAGATTGAAGAAGGAAAAGGAAAGGTCAACTGGGACTAGGAGGGGCCTAAGACTGAACATAGCAAATAAGTTACCCTTCTGAAAATAAGATGCTGGGTATAGAATGTGCCTGTGTATGTATGAAAGGCAAAGTGTTAGTGCCGATGAGAAGTTAAAGAGTAAATGAGGGGGATAGGTGAGAGGGAAGGAATACTGTCACATAGTAGTAGGACAGCTACTGTTACGGTAAGTTCTTACACAACTGTACTTAACAGATGGGTGATTCCCAGAGCTGTATAGAAAGAGGGTGTTGGGTTAAAAGGAAGCACAAAGAGAAGAATCTAGGAGGCCAGACAGAATGGTTCTGGTAAATACTGTCCTTGACCTAGAGAAAGCATCCAGTTTGTAGTGTTTTGTGAAGGTATGAACCAAAGACTAGTTGGCTACTTGTAGAACGGACCTGTTGTCAACACCCTTGTAGATAGCACCTGAATAAGCTACTGCTTGAATGGAATAAGGTTTTGGTTAGTAGGGTATAATCTTGCCATGGTGAGAATAACAGAAGGAAATAGTCTTTATAGATCGAGGAGGCAAATGATTGTTTGGAAACTGATTGTCCTAGCCTGGATTCCATGAAGGAAACAATCCAGTTGAGCTGGTTTTCTGATGTCCTCAGATTTATCCACATAAAACCTCAACTGACTGTGAATGTCCAAAGAGTACAGTATTCCTTCCCCCATATTCTGGGGATTGGTGAAATAGGTAGGTAAATTTGATTGCTTGGTTGAGTGTAAATTTTCTGACTACTTTTGGCATGAAGATGGATTGACCCCCGAGGCTTACCCTATCTTTGTGCAAGATGAGGAAGGGAGGAATGGCCATGAGAGCCTATATGCTGAAGTCAATGCCAGAACTGTTTTTCAAGTGCAGAATTTTTACAGTAGCCGTTGCAGTTGGCTTAAAAGGAGGTACAATTATCTTTGCCAAAATGTACTTAAGGTCCCAGGGAGGTTTTTGTGTGGGTTTAATGTGTAAAACTGCCCTTAAGAAAAGTTTAACCTCTGTGATGGACATAAAAGGGGGGTTCCAAAAGTAGACAAGCATTAATGGCCAATAAGGGAGTCTTCTATGGAAGAGTAAGCCAATCCTGAGTGTAAAAGATCACACAAGTATTGTAGTACTGTTGGGGTGTCTGTTGAAAGGGGTTGGAGCTTGTGTTTAAAGCACCAGATGGAAAATCCTTTCCATTTGGCTGTGCGCGACTTTCTGGTTTCTGGCTTCTTGTAGAATCCAAATGACCTTTTCAGAAAACTGTGTCCATTAGGGATTAAAATCCTATTAAAATTGCAATTGGGGTGGAGGAGCAGCCCTTTATGATGAGTGATTAGATCTGGTTTCAGGGTAATTCTCCAGAACTTTCCCTTTGACAGATGAAGCAGGAGTGGAAACTAGAATCATCTTGGCCAGAATGGTGCTGGTAGTAGTTCTAAGTATCATTCTGGCCTCGAGGAAAAGCCTGACTAGTAAAGGCAGAGGTGGACATACATAATGGAACAACCTTGTTTAAGAGAATGAAAAGGCATTTGTCTTCCAAGCTAGAGGTGTCAGAGTCCATGTGCACACCAGGGGAAGATGATGTTTTTTGGGAGAGGCAAAGAGGTTTCTATCTGAGAATGAGGTGAGGAGAAGCAAAGAGGTTCCCATCTGAGTGATGTTCTTGACCACATCTGTATTCAGTGATCATTTGTGTGGATCTTCCAAGTCTCTGCTTAGAGAATCTGCCAACACATTATGCTGGGACAGGATACATGTGGCCGACATACAGATTAAGTTGAGGGGCTGTAAGCCAAGCCTACTTTGCTAGTCTGCACAGAGGATAGGACCTTGTGCCTTCATGGGTATGTACCACATCACAGTGGAGTTGTCTGTGCATACTAGAAGAGTGCCTTGTTTCCCATGGTGGCAGAACAACTGTACGGCTTTAAAAAGTGCCTTCATTTCTCTTTTCTTTTAAGTTGATGTGTTCCTGTGCTACATGGACTCTGTGGTAACTTGTCCAAGCCCCCCACACCCTATCCGATGCGTATGAAACCAGGACTTGGTTGTGTGGGGCTGGAGTGAATGGAAGAAAGATTAGTTGTGTAAAATCTTACCATAATGTTAGATGTCCTTCTGTTCTGTTGCAGTATTCTTTACATGGAGACTGTCTGCCAAGCATCTGACATCAGCCAGTATACAAAGGTCTTTAGTATCTAGGGAGCATGGTATGTCACACGTAGTCTATCAGATGTAGCCTGAAGTAAAGTACTCATGCACCATCCTCAAAACAGAGTGCCCCAGAGAGTACGCTTGAGAAATAGGTATGTAGGCTAGGTACATCCAAGGAAGAACAAATGCAGGGGGGATGGAAGGTGGGATAGAATACTGCAACAGAAAAGAGAAGGACATCTAACATTATGGTAAGATTTTACACAACTCATCTATATCCTTCTATTTTGCTGTTGCAGTATTCTTTACATGAGGGAAAATGCAAAAGGTGATGAGGAGGAGAGGGAGGAAGTAGGGGCAGAGGAGATTTCCAGGAAGCCGTGGAGAATGGCCCTAGCAACCCTGCCCTGGATTTAGAAATGTTGTCCAGTTTGTATTGCTTGCTGAAGGTATAAATTCCAGACTCAAGTAGCTGCCTCCAAAATGGAATTGGTGTCCAATCATTTGAAGAAGGCACCAGTTGAAACCATGGCTCTGGTAGAATGAGCCCTAATTGAGGAGGGAGGTTCTTTCCATGGTGTTCACAGATGGAAATGATAGCCTTAGAAATCCAGTTGGAAATATTCTGTTTAGTGAATTAGAGTCCTAGGGCTCTTAGGTGAAAGGAGACAAAAAGCTGGTCAGATTTTCTGATAATTTTGGTTTTGTCTAGATAAAACCTAAAGCTGTTTGCGTACTTCCAAAGTGTGTAGAACTCTTTCTGCAGAGGTTTAGGGAGAAGGGAAAAAGGTGGGAAGGTGGGGTACTTGGTTTAGTTTTAACCGATCACCTTTTGCATTCTCCCTCATGTAAAGAATACTGCAACAGCAGAATAGAAGGATAAATTCCTGTCCCAGAGACTTCCCATACTCTGGAACAAACTACCTATCTGTATCAAACAAAGCTCCTCATTAGCACTCTTCAAGAAAAATCTTGATGATTGGATGGGAAATAGGAAATTCACCCTGAGGATCACCTCTGTGGCTCTGCTCAACAGGGGCACAGGAAAATAATTTTCTTGGGTGGTGAAAGCCAGGGTACCTTTTTAGCTAGGCTTGTATAGGCCCTAGGGCCGATAGCCTAGTACCTACCTATGAACTCACTGACCACCTCAGGCAAAAAGGAGGGGCTGGTGTGGAGAGAAACCATGTCCTAATGGAAGGCTAGGAAGGGAGGAGAAGCCATAAGGGTCCATAGTTCCAAAACCCTTCTGGCAGATGTGACTGCAAGAAGCAAGATTGTTTTCCAGGAGTAAAATTTCAGAAAGGCAGAAGTTGCTGGCCCAAATGAAGCCAAGGTCAGTTTTTTCCAAGACAAAGATAAGATCCCAGGGAGGTAGAGCTGGTCTCCTGGGGGGGTCTCATGTGAAGGAGCCTTTCAGGAATTGTTTGGACTCAAACCTGGAAGCCAAGGGAGGTGAGAGAGCCAGACAGGTAGAGATGGCTGATGTGCACTTTCACTGAAGACTACATTAGTCCAGCATCCAGCACCTTACGTAGGTATGACAGGACTATGGGGATATTCACTGTTAGTGGGTCCACATTACGTGGGACACCATAATGAAAATCTCTTCCATTTGGATAAATAAGGTTTCCTTGTCTCCTGCAGTACCCTGAGCACGTCCTCTGAAAAAAGGTGTCTGAAAGAAATTAAGGCCCTATCACCCACGGTCTCATCTGCAGAGCTGAAAAGTGGAGGTGAATAAGGGTGCCCTTGTGTGAGTAGGTCTACTCTGTGGGTTAACTTGTGGTGATTGCCCTTGGCTAAATACAGGAGTAAGGGGAACCAATGCTGTCTTGGCCAAAAGGGGGTCACCAACAAGAGTTTTGGTCTGTCCTGCTGAATCTTCAAAAGGGCTCTTGGGATGAGAGGCAGGGGATGGAATACATAAAGAAACATCCCTCCCCATGAAAAGCTGAGGGCATCTGCCTTCCAGACGAGAGGGCATGGGTCTCTCGCACAAAACTGAGGGAGTTGTCTGTTCATGTGGGATGACAAAGAGATTCATTTGTGGAATACCCCATTGGTGGATAATGTCCAAAAGTATGCTGTCATACTTGTAGAGAAATCTGGTGCCATCCCCCTCAGTTTGTTTATATACCAGGGCACTGTCATGTTGTCTATAAGAACTTTTAAGGGCCCTGGGGTGAGGAGAGACTGAAAGGCCTGAAGTGCCAAGAGTAATACTCATTTCTTTTATGTTGATGTGATTTTTTTTCTTTGATAGGGTATCTAGGTGCCTTGTGCTTTCATGGCACTGAAGGCTACTCCCTAGCCTGTGTCTGAAGTGTCTGTGTACATTTCGTGTAATGGAGAAAGGATGGAATGGGAGGGCTGGACTGGTAGAGAGTTGCTTAATCCACCAATTTCCTTCTTTCTTTAGGCAGGGAAGAAGGGGAATTTGGAACTCCAGGGGGTGTGGGTGCTGAGTCCACAAAGATTTTGGGAACCACTGCCATTTCCTCATGTTCAGAGGAAGCATCAGGATGATGGTGGAGGCGATAAGGTCCAGGGTCCTGAGAAAGGTCCTGGCTGAAATGTGGGACACAGGAATGAGACTGAGAGAAGGCAATGAGCTCCTGGGCCTTCTGGGTGGGGAAAAAAACCTTCATGAGGTCTGTTTGAATCCTACATCCCAGGAAAATCTGGTAATGTGTTGGGGTGAGGGCTGATTTTTGGTAATTTCTAGTGAATCACAGAGAAAGGAGGATATAGATGACAAGGTTGAGCTTCTACTGTAGCACCTCTGGACTGTCTGCTTGGAAAAGACCATCCAAATATGGGAAGATCTGGATGCCCTTCAGTCTGCTGAATGCTACCACTGGTGCTAGGCACTTTGTGAAAACCCTCTGGGGCGGTAGAAAGTCAAAGGGCAAAGCAGAAAAATGAAAGTGTCCAAAGCCTGCAGAGAATCCTAGATATTTCCTGTAGCTGGGGTGGATAGAAATATAAAGATAGGCATCCTTTATGTCTACTGAGGCCATAAAGGCTTGAGGTAAAATCAGGGAAATAAGGTTTCTAAGGTGAACATCCTGAAAGAAGGCACCTTCAGGTAAGTGTTTAGGAAAGGGGTCTAAAATGGGTCTCCAGGGCCTTCTTTCTTTGGCACAAGTAACTTGGAATAGAAGCCTTTTCCTCTTTGATGGGTGGGGACATGTTGGATGGTGCCTTGATCCAGAAGTGTTTGTAGTATGGATGGGAACAGTGGTAGTTGCTCTTTGGGTGATTGTAGGATGCCCCTGAATGATGGTAGCAACTCCCAGACCATGAAGTATCCTTTTTTATGATGTAAAGTACTCAAGAGTCTTGAGTAATGTTTTCCCAAGCAGGACTTGAAAGGGGAAGGGGGCAATGGGATACAGTTAATCAGCTGGACCCTGGTCTGTCTGGAAAGGGCCATTTTGGAGGTGTAGTTTGTGGTGGAGTCCTAAAGGACTGTTGCCTCTTTCCAGATGTCTTGGTCCTGGGTTGAGCTGGTCTAGATTGCCTCCTGACAAAGGCTGGTTTAGAGAGAATTTCTCAAATTCTGGGACAGGAGAGACTTGTTTTAATTCTTTCATCTCCTTCCCCTCTTCTTGCAAGGTTTTGAAGAGTTCAGCAGCAGTGCCAAACAGGGCTTCATTGTCCAGGGGAGCATTCATCAATTTGGATTTGATATCCTCTGGCAAAGATTGCCATCTGAGCCAAGCAACTCTCCTAAGAACAAACCTAGAAGCAGCTGCCCCAGTGGAAGCCTCTATGACATCATAGCTATATTTGACTGAGTGCCTGGTGATTTGGGATGTAGTAGCCAATAGGGATGTAGCTAGGGTTTTTGTTCTTGGAATCGGGTGGTTTAAAAATTATTTTAGACAGCTGTAAAAGGAACTCGAAGTATTTTGTCATATGGATGTGGTAACTGACTGCCCTAAATGCAAGGGTGGCAGACATGTATTCTTTCTTACCTAGTCTCTTTAAATGCCTGCTGTCCTTGTCAGAAGGTAGCAGGGAGGTAGACGGAAGAAGCCTTGAGGGTTTGTCAGAAGAGACAGTGATGATTGATGGGTCAGCTGAAGGTCCTCTGAATAAATACTTAGTCTGCAGGCACTTTATAAAATCTGTTTTTTTAGGTGCTGGAGGTTGTGAGTCAGAGGTGTTGCTAGAGGATGCAAAAGCATCTAAGAAGATAGGAAGGATAGGAGGAGAAGCAGAGGGACTGGGAATGTCTACTTGCACTAGGTCATAGTAACGTTTTTGAATATCTGTCATTTCAGTGCTATCCCACTTGAAATGCTCCTGCATCCTGGTCATAGTCTCACTAAAGGTAATCTCCTCTACTGGAGGCTCAGTCTCATTAGAATCTTCTGCAGCAGGGAAGGCATAGTCTAGTGGGGAGGGGATCTAGGTTGAATAAGCTAGTGACTCATCATCAGATGAGTACTTCCCTGACCCTCTCGAGTTGGAGCAGGCCAGGGGGGTGTAGGGACTGTATAACCCGGGGGGGGAGGGGGCCTGAGAAACACAAGAGCATTGAAAATGCTTTGGGAGAAAGCCTGCCAATCCTTTTGAGGATCAGAAGTTGGGAAACGTGTTTGGTCTTCTGTTTTTTTTCACTGGGCACATCCATTCTGTGAAGTGATGGTAGGATAGACGTAGGCCTACACTCAATGTCTGAACCCAGCTCCTCTCGAACAAGGATGGTTAGGATCCCTCAGGGTCCTTCAGAAATAAGCCATGGTTCCCCTTGGACGTCCATTGTGGATGCCTGCGGTACCTCCAAAGATGTGCTGTTATCCTGTTCCAAGTTGACTTCTGTTATGGGTTCGACCTGTGGTTCAGATTAACGCCTTGAATGAATCTCTGGACTACTGATAGTCTTGGGAGAGACATCTGGCCCTGGAGGTGCAGCCAAGGCTTCCGGCCTGGGATTCTTGACCTTAACTTGGCTTCTGAGCCTGAAGGACCCTCCATCCTTTTGGCATGGAGTTTTACTTGGCTGATTTTCTAGGTATATGGAAAGCAAATTAAGCCTACACTAAAGTTTTTGGGATGAACCACTGGCAGAGAGGCACACCTTATGGTCATGGGTAGGCCCAAGACAGAAAAGGCACTGTTGATGACTGTCCTTATGTGGAATCTGATGTCTACATTCACATTTCCCTTCTTGGATGACTACTGTCTCCACTTGCTAAAATAATGGAGAAATGTATCCACAAACAATTAATAACCCACTTACTCCACTATAATCTGTTAGCTAACTGTCAACATGGTTTCTGTCCTTTCCACAGTACCACCTCAGCCTTGCTATCCTTTACCAACTGCATCAACAAAAATCGCAATAATAATATTCTTTCCTCAGCATTTTTTGTAGACCTATCTAAAGCCTTCGACATGGTCAACCATCAACTTCTCCTCCACCTAACTAAAGTCACTATCTCTTGATAATTCTGCTATGAATTGGTTTACATCATACCTGGATAACCAAAAACAAGCTGTTCTCTGGCAAAACCATCTTTCAGACCTCCTACCCACCTCCCTAGGTGTCCCACAGGGATCTATCTTAGGTCCACTACTATTTTCCATTTTTATAAACAACCTTCATCTCTCTATCCCACTCTCTGCCTGCATTCAATATGCTGATGATTCTACAATCATTTGTTCAGCTCCATCCCAAACTGAACTTCATTCTCTCACACAAAAATCCTTCACCACTATAGAACAATGGTTCTCCAACCACTTTCTTCTCCTCAACCCTAAAAAAAAAACAAATTATTGCTCTTTACACCCTCTCACATCTCTCCCCCTCTTCATTTCACACTTACATCCAACAATGGTACCATTATTTCTCCAGACCCCACCACCAAACTCCTAGGTTTTACAATTGATAATCAACTAAAGTTCGACACTCACATAAACAATACAATAAAATCGACTAACAAAAAACTTGGATCTCTCTATAGAATCAAACATTTCCTGACACCACTAGCCAGAACCACAATAGCTAGAACCCACTTAATCTCTACCCTATTATATGCTTCCCCCATATATACCAATCTGTCCAAAAATAATCTCAACAAACTAACTAGATCATACAATAATATTGCCAGATTCGTTACTAACTCTCCATACAGGACTCATCACTGTCAGAATCTAAAACATCTAGGCTGGCTTGAATTACCTCACCTATTACAATATAACCAACTTATAATTGCTCATAAAGTCCTTCACCAACCCAACAATACCCCAATTCTCTCTACCCTCATAACACCATATAACAACTTGAGGAATCTACGCTCCTCTAACAAAATGCTGATGCACACTTCCTTTTCAAATAATTTAGCAGGGGACTCCATATTCTCTAATTCAGTTGGTAAAATATGGAATCACTTACCACAAAACCTTATAACCCTAACCTCTCTCCCACTATTCAAAACTAATCTAAAAGATTTCCTCTCTAACCACTGGTTATGCTCTTGTACCAACCCTGGTTAACTGGTGCTTACATACTATCTGTTACCATCAAAACATATAATTTTTATTCACAGCTAGGCTTTACAGTTAAACACTCGAGTTAGTGAAGCAGATGTAAAAAAGGAAAGTTTATATTTTATTACTACATATACTTATGATACAGAATTCATAATTAATGTAATACAGAGAAATTGGGAGATGTTGAAATTGGACATTAATGTAAGTAAAAAGATGAGGAACTTACCCATCATTGTGTATAAAAAAGCAAAGTCATTCAAGAATTTATTAGAAAATGGGATGCATTCCAGTAATATTCCCTTATCATGCAGACCAGTTGGCAATTTTAAATGCGGGAGATGTAGCCTTTGTGGGTACATCTTAACCACGGGTAATGAAATCATGGTAGGGAAAGAAAAAAAAATATTTATCAACGGACATTTTAATTGTTTTTCTAGAAATGTTGTTTATTTGGCTAAATGCAATGACTGTTCAGCATTTTATATAGGGAAAACATGCAAAGCTTTAAGAGATAGAACAGGAGAACATGTGTTAGACATTAGACATCAAAAGAATACCAATGGTTTATATAGGCATATTAAACTACATCCTGGACACAAATTTAAATTTAGCATCATTCAACAAGTAATAAAGGATAATCAGGGACAAATTTTGGATGTGCATTTAGATTTATATGAAATGAAATGGTAACTAAGATTAGATGCCACTAGATATCCAGGAATTAATGACAACATTAGCATTGCCCCCTTATTAAAGCTCAGACACATTAAGGGTTAAAATATTATGAGCATTATAGGGGGTTCCCTTATGGGATGTTGGCGGTTTGTTTTATTACAATCATTTCTTTTATTACAATCATTGCATTTACCAATTATTTACTTAATTTTATTATTCACTATTCATAGTACATTACGTAGATTTTTTCCTATGAATTTTTATCATGTATTGATATTTTATAACATATATTTCATATATACTTTTAGTATATTTTATCGTATATACATTTTAGGTGGTTATTAGCACAACATTATGTTATTTTGTTATTTAATGAGAATGTTATATCGACATATATTTTTTTAGGGTAATTGTTATGAGCATATAACATTGGTTTAGTGTATGCATTTTCTACTTAGAATGTTTAAAACTTAGATTAAATGAAGGATGTCTTTTTAAATATTTTAGAGTTTTGATGTTTTACTTGATTAAGTGAATCGCATGGTATTAATTAATATCAATTACTGAAGTGTATATAATTAAGAATTCAGCATTGTGAAATTGTTCTGAAGAAGTCTTCTGATGTAAGACGAAACCTAGGTTAACTGTTTGTGGTTAATTTTAATAAATGTGGTATTTGTAGTATTGGAATCTGGTTCACCACGGTCTTTCTTCATAGTGGGCGATGGCCCTTAAGAACGAGTGGCAATAGCCTTTGTGATTTGATTCTTTGGTTTGTGGCTTGGTTGTTTTAGTTTCACATTTAATAATGTGCTTTGCTATTTGAGAAGCCTGCATGAGCTTTTTGAGTCTGTGGCTCTATGACAACCTTGTTTAAGGACTGTAAAACTGGCAGCAAGAATTAAGTCATTTGAGTGATAATTTATACCCCTAAAGGCCAGTGTGGAGGAAATATAGACTTTCTTGCTCCATCTGTCTATTGCACGACTGTCTTTGTCATTAGGAAGAACATTAGTTCCAGGAAATAACTTGGAAGGCTTGTCTGAAGCTAAAGAAACCGTCTGGATCTGCACAGAGAACTTGAGTTTGTCAGGGAATTTGTAGCACCTATCTGGTCTTTTGGTACAGGGGGCTGACAGTCTGGAGCTGAGGAGGTAGCTTGAAAGGCATTCAGGTAAGCATCCAACACAGGAGGGACTGGAGAAGGATAAGGGGTGTTCATGTCCAATAAATTATTTATTTTTTTACACCTCAGACACCTGTCTAGACTTCCATTCAAAATATTCCATCATACTGTGTAAGGTTTCTCTAAATGAAGCCTCTTCCACAGGAGAATTTGGAGAAACAGAGTCTTCTTCATCTGAAGAAAGTTGTTCAGGGGAATGTAATGGGGATGAGTAGTCCAAGGAAAGATCCGAATCCGGTTCCTCACAGGAAGAAGAGTCAAAAGCTTACTTATGTGGTGTAGTTTGAGAAAGCACAAAGGAAGGGGGTTTCAAAGACATGATTGCCTTTAAAAGCCCCCCCCCCCAAATTCAGTCTACTATTTTTCCTTGACTAAAGATGATGACATTGTGTATTTGAGTTTTTGCTTTTTCAGAGTGATGCCCACCTGAATTAGATTAGGCATCTCTGAGCCTTGTTGCATTTCTGTAAGGTTTCCGGGAATCTCTTCCCTCACAACAATCTGATATACTCCATGCAGGCCCTTCAATATAATGATTTGCAGTTCATCATAGGTTTCTGCCATCTGCAAGGCGTCAGGAGCCGTACCGACCTCCAATGGGGTCATGGTAGAGGACTCGTGACAAGATGATAGACAATGAGTTTAAGCACCTCAGTGGGTACATCCAATTCCAAAACTGCAGCAGGAAAAATCCTCTCTCAGTCTCAAGTTTCTTTTTAGGCAAAATGCCTATGTCTGGTCCTTCAGACATACTGGATTTAGCCAAGTGTTTTGAGAAACAAAGTATGTACAGCCTAGATCGTAGGATTTTCAGAACAAAGAACTGGCAGATGGAACAAGATTTATGGTTGTATTCGGGTCCTAAACAAAAGACTCTTCGTGTGCAAGTCTTTGTATGGAATTTGTCTACCTCACTCACACTTACCCCCCCCCCCCAAAGCTGACATGTAAAATAATTGGTCAAAAAATACATGAAACTGGAAGGCTCCCCAATGGGGCATTTATTTGATCCAACAACCAAAACTACAGTACCAAGTGAATACAGTCCCATTGGGTGCAATGACTTGCATTTGGGCTGCCGGCGAGATAGTCTGGGGTTCTCTTATGTACGTCTGCTTTTATACCCCACTGCCTATAAGCTGAGGTCATTGCCCAGGCTTACATTTTACAAAGGTAAAGCTTCAGTACCCAGCCCAACGTTGGTGAGCAATGACTCATCTGTTAAGAATACTGCAACAATGAATCAGTCAGGACATGCACTTTTCTCTAACTCTTACATCAACTTTGCTTCCCAATCTTTTGTACCTTATCTATCATCCTCATACTGTACTTACTTCCTAAACTCTTCCTCCTCCTCCTCTCACATTCCACCACTAACTACAAGTCCTCCTCTGTCCATTTACCTTCCTGCTCGTTTCCATAATTTCACTTTCCATACCTCTCTTACCAATGTTTCAGCTACATTACTACTTGTCTGTCTGTAAAGTACTAACCTCAAAAACACCCCCAGTTTGACATCTTCCCTGCAGCCATCATGCTATAAATACATTAACTGTTATTGTATTTTATTTTTGTATTCAATAATTAGCCAATTTATATTATTTTCCTTCTTGTTTTTTTTGTGTTAAAATGCTATGTTCATGTAATTAATATTTAAAATTCATGCAAATAAGCTCATGTACAATTTGTACCCTGTAATTATAAATGTGCATCATGTGGAGCTTTTCTCCCAGGGCCTCCTCTGGAAATGTGTTTTACCCAGTTAGACTTTCCCAGTCAAAAAAGGACAAACAGCAGCTCTAATTTCAGAAACTGTGACTAAACAGATTCATTTTCACTAAATATAAACTCAAACCTGAAAATGTATTAATCAAAACACGCTGAAACACCAATATTATACACAAAGCAACAGTTTATCTTGACAGATGATTACCATAAATAATAAAATACTGAATATGCCAGTTTCTTTCTTGTACGGAAGACATTCCACATTTCTTGTTTGTTAAATGATCAGACTGTGGAGAATATTTGAACAATTCGGAGGTGAAGTGAATTATAAGAGGTACACAACAGACAAAGGAAGGGACAAGTACATGTTTTATTTCACTCGCTCTTGAGTCAACCATTAGGAGTATGGCATTAATAGACCACTCCACTACAATATTTGCACTTTAAAACTAGACTGGCTAAGAAAAAATAGACTTGTAAAAAATGTGCAGTAAAGGTTTGATCTGAAAACAAATACAGGGTTCGGATCCTTTGCTTTCTAGATTCAATACTGCCCTAAGCACTCGCATTTCTGCCATTTATTTATACTTAAAGAAATCACTCTTAGTTTCAGAGTTTGCAAGGCATTGAAGAAAATTATTTTCAGTGTGTTAGCTAATTTTGCCTGAACCTTGTGTTGAACAGTAAACAGTTCTGCTAAAAATAATGCATCATCCCAGATTGTTACTCCAGCAGGCATTCTTTCTTGTGATTTAAAGTATGTAGCAGCATTACATTAACCAGACTAATTCAGAAGCTAAGGAAGACTAATCCAAAATTATTCAGTTATACTTTTGTCTCAGCAGCAACCCAGGCAATTGATTTTTCTTAGGTTTCTTGCAAAGTAAACAGATGTTATAGTTTTACTGTGTAAATGCTTCAAATGTACTATTCAAAACAGTTATCCATGCAAAAGAAGGAAAAAATAAAACTGCTGGCCTGGCTATATAAAACAGTGCACTGTTTTGGTACAAAAATGGTTGTGCCTTACCTTCACTTGTCAATCTGTGTATTAAAAGGAAAAAAAAATCTGTTAATGCCCTGTCTTTTAGCTCTTGGGTGACAAGTGAAGCAAGGTTACAGGGTATGGGTGGTCTTTACATTATTGAACCAAAGTTGTGCCTGCACTGCTTGCCTCTGACACTTTCCTGAATCATGGATCCTGCTGGTTAGAACTGATGAGCCCTCTTCTGTAGTAGTATATAACACATTAGCCTGTAAAGCATTGGCCAGTCATTGCAAATATTTGAAAACTAGGGACAGTCACTGCTGAGAAACTTTGCATCTCACAGCTTGACTAAAAACTGTAAAATATATTTAACCATTACTTATGCAAAACTCAGAAATGGGAAAACAAAAAAGTCCTCCATGCAGACGTGTTTGTTGGTGTGTAAAACAATGTACAATTTAATATGTAATAAAATTATTTCTCCATAATATCACTAGGACTTTTTTTAAATCTAAATAAACATTATCTTCCATTTCATGGCTTCTGCCTCCAAGATGATGGCTTCCGTGCAGACAGGCCAGCACTAATGCTAGCTTTACATCCCAAAATATTGTAGTGGTTCACTCCAAAGCTTTTTGTACCATTCTGTCTTTGCATTACATTGATTTAAATAACAAAGTAATTTAAAGATCACTGTAGTGATAGTAGTACCATTTAAGTCCCAACCATTCACTGTTCTTAATATATAAAAAATTTTTCTTAGTTTTTAACTTTCCAGGTCTGTAATATAATTATACAAACTTATAGAAACCTTTCACAATTTTATATATTATACCTCTGGGTTTCTGCTTTAATGCAAACTGTATATATGGCCTTGTTGCCTCACCCCACCAAAAACAACAACAACAAAAAAAAAATGAAATAATTTTGTACAGCTGTCCTCTCGTCTGTCTGTCCATCCATGGTTTCTGTTTACAAAAGATGAAAGCAATGGAAAAGAATTCTGAATGAGATATTCCAAGTCCTTGATGGAGCTGCAGAAAACATCATGCAGGAATGGGCACAGTCACATTGATATTGTCAGAAGAACAGAATGATGACCATGGAACTTGATATGCAACATATCAAAAAAAAAAGTAGGGGTTGAATGTTTGTCAGTTTATTTTCTTGATTTTAGGTTTTGAGCATCTGCTTCTCACAAGATATGAGGTGGCTGGAAAAAGTCTGTTATTTCAGAGTCTTTCTGGAGATGAGATCCAGATAAAGGGACCAGAATGCTCTTCTATGATTAATTTGATTTTGTTGTAGATCTCTTCCAGTGAATCTCCTTGTACAATGGCTGCATTAAGAAGCAATAAACCAAAATAAGTTAAATAAACCATTCAGTATTCCTGTACTGAAGCATAATTACTTTGTGTTCAAGCCACATTTAATACTATACATCAGCAACTACTTTTCATAAATATTTGTACAGTACACAAACACCTGTATATAAATGAGTACTAATGTTTTTTTTTAAATATAAACAAAGCGCAGTAAAACAACACAAGTATGCAAATAATGTGATCTCAAATTATCCCGTCCATCCACTGTGTGGGATTAGTTGTCGTTGGGTGAAGGCTCAACAAACAGAACAATTTCTCACAGCCTTAGCTTCTCCCCTGCCTCCACAATGCACCTCTTCCTCAGATCTCATTTGCCACCATTTACAAACAGATGCAAAACCTGCATCTTGAGGGTACAGACAAGTGAAATTGTTTACTTATTGATCTCTTTAGCAGCTTTCTACTTCCTTCTAAATTGCTTGGAATATTTTTACCTCTCATGTCTTGGTTAGACATTTTGGACCCAACCCAAAGAAAGTTGTCATCTTTATACTTTTGCTGTTTTTCTGTTTCAGTCACATTTTTATTAGTAGTGGAAGTAATTTAAAAAGGGGGGTTTGTGGTACAAGTTTTCTTTATTGTAATAATGCTTGCTGTGGTACTATTTGCAGGGCTGCTGATTATGGTCAAAGCCTCAGGATTTTTGAAATGCAGCTATTCTGGCCAGTGGCCGCAATATCCCAGCTCAGTACATCTGCAAGCTCTGTGTGTGGTACGGTAAGGCCAACCTAAAATCAAATGGGATAGGTTATTTCAAGCATAAAAAGGAAAACTGTTTAAGGTTAAAATGGCCTGCAAAGGCGGCTAGGCTAGTACTTGCGTATGAACTAGATTTTGGGATCCTCAGCTTTCATCTGCACTACCCACTCAGCAAGGTCTGTCAGAAGTCCCTTCATATAGTAAGACTGAATGCATGGATGAGGGCCTTTTCAAAGCTCAAACTAAATTAGCTGTTCTCCACCCCCCCCCCCCCCAGTGCAAACAGGGCAGGCCCCTTGGTATTAACTTCAAAAGTTACTTCCCCAAACCTTGGTTTGGCACAAGGACCATTAAGCCATGATGGACTTGACTGGCATTGAAATGTCTAGACTAAACCTTCAGTACTAAACCATCAGCACCAAATCCATTGGCTCTATCACTCTCAACCCTTATCCCTTCAATACCATGAGTGATTAGACTCCAAGTTATTGACATAGAGGACTTGGTGTTCGTGTCAGCACTAACCTTGTCAGGACCATTCACCACATCCAGTTCTTTGATGTTCAGTCTGTTGGTGTTGAAGAGACAATGACCTGTGGATTGATATCTATTGGTACAGGAATCTCAGCTTTGATTTTCTCAGCGGTACTATCAGGCTTTTTTCTGGCTTTGTCAGCTCTGACACGCACAGTTTTGGAATTTAAATACTTGAAGAAATTAACCTCTCTACCAAGACAACCAAGTAGACCAGATGCACCATTAACTGTGGTTTCACCCTGACACCAAACAATTCCAAGCTCTGCAGCATGCACAGGTATTGTAAATGTGAAGTGTGTGTGTTTTTTTTTTTTTTGGAGGGGGGGGGGGTCTTATCAGAGACTGCTTCTAATACCAATGATATTAAATTAGAAATGTACTTTTCATGATTTTTTTTCTTGTATACCAGCAGAGCTCTGCAAAAGAAAGTCTACAGACATAGGTAATAAACCGAGCAATAACTGAACTGTGAGGTACTTGTATGACGAAACACGAAAATTAGTACTTAAAAGTGTGATTAAAGATGTGATAACTACTTCAGTGACAATAAATGAAGTTTGCTAAATTGAAGAAAATAGAAGCAAATGCATTCCTGTTAGTAACACCCACCTCAGTATGAATACTAACAATGCAAAATCTACTCTTTTAATGATCGCCAGGGCACTTTTTCTTAAGATTTTAATTCAGTTAATTGAAACTATGCAGGCTCTTTTTTCACATCTTTGAGGGAAGTTGAGATGATGTAGGTAAAGTATGGAGCACACACTCTAACATCCTTGTCAGCATGATTAAATCAAACTTTAGAATGGGTAAAGTCTGTGGGTACAGCTACTGGGGGCATCTGTCCATAATTTTCCCTTATGGAAAATATACATCGCTGTGTGCTTGTTTCAAGTTAAAAAGGGTTGGTGGTTAAAAATGAAAATACACACAGTTTTTTTTGAATGTTTTGATTGAAATTAAAAATGCCTAAACAGAAACAAGAAGCAGTAAATGCATACAATTTCAGCCTGCCAAACAGTAATATATGCATGTAAGTTGATAGTTAGAAGCATACTTAAAAAAAGTACTTGGGTAGAATATTTGAAAGTAATAGCATCATATCAGTACGACTACATTATCAGTCATATCTTGGAATGTGGACATCATTGTAGCAATGGGCAAGAATCAGAGAGCATCAAATTATATTAAGAAGTGAGGGTAGCAATAGTAATGTTACAGCAGACACATACATAGAAATGAGCATGTGACTTTGGCAAAGAAAGGATTCTAGAACTGCTATTCAGCAGGGTATCAGGGACAGAGGAAAAGAGGGGGTAATAATAGTGATTGTAAGAGGAACTCCAGTAGTGATATAGGAGGAGAAGAACAACAATAGATTAGTGGTAATAAGGGTCATTGGCAAGGAAGGAGTACTATAATGGCATGTATTTAGATTCCACCTAAAACTACTTAAGGACCTTAAGAGAATTATTGGAGAGGTACTTAGCTTCCAGCAATAATTATTAATCGTGGACAGGAATGTCCTTGATCTGCAATAATGAAAATGTAACAGTAGATTTCTAGACAAATATATGAGAATATTTGAAATGGAGGATGTGAAATTATTAGCAGGAACCCAGACAGAATTGAGATATTATTCTCCAAAGTGCAATAATTGGGCTAGATTGGATAGAAACTATACTTCACAAGAATACTGGTATTTGACAGTTTAGAAACACATCCAATAACCACTTCAGACCCCTGAAGACTAAGATAAAAATGCATGGTGATCAAGCAAAAATGAGACATTAGCTTTTTATACTTGGCTATTAAAAGAGAGGATTTTATGGAATGAGTAGTGTAAATGATTGAAGAGTTGTTAGGGAGTGCATACATTTCTTCAAAAGGGATAGCTGAGGAGACGAGTGGGATAAAACAGAAGTGAAATTCAAAAATATTGTAGAAATGAAGACTTCCAGTATGCAGTGAAGCACATAGGCAGCTAATTCTTTGAGCTCTCCACTTATTGTTAGAATATGTAATTTAAGACTTTTTAGCATCACTCTTCAGCAAATACAGAGACTTGCAGACACAGAAAGGAATACAGAAAAAATCGTAATATTAGAAAGTGGAGAAAAAAGTGATTAAAAATTCACTGTGTCAGCACACTCAAGGCGACCACCGACAAGCTGCATCTGATTGAACATGGCATAGATGAAGCAGGAATGACAATCAATGATATTTTCCTCAAAATAAAGACGAACACTAAATTATATAAATTCGACCAGACTGTATATCCAAAACAGAAAATGCTTTAATAGAAACACATGGAACCACGAACTGTACAATAAAGCATAAAGCAGAGTTCAAACAAAATAATTCTAAAAAAATGTACTTTAAAACTGTTCTTAAAAAACTTAGCGCTTTCACCCGTGTATTTAAACAGACTTCATCAGAGTTCATTAATAACTGTTGTAAAATTACTTTTAAATCCTTATACGTCATGCACACACCTCTTTCTCAGCCAATCAAACTGAGGACTAAAAACACATTATATAGTGTGTAAATTCCAAGGTTACCAAAACTGTAGACTGAGTAATGTGATTGGCTGAGAAAGAGGTGTGTGCATGACATATAAGGATTGAAAAATAAAGCACAGGCAGCTGATGCCAGGATGGAAATGATGGAAGTTGCCTTTTGTGATCAGGAAGCTTGAGGCAGATGCAAGAATATTTGGTTGATAGGAATGCAAGAAAGCCTAGAAGGGAAAAGCTGTTGGCCCCTTTTCCAGACACAGTTGTCCACCTGGGCTAAGATCTCAGAGCAGGACATGATGATAGAAAGGATGCATTGAACCGCTTGGTTGCTGGACAGGGTGCCACATGACAGACAAAGGCAGATCATAGATGTGCCTCATTCGCACTCAAGGAGTACATCCTGACCTTGTTATGACAACTGGGTCAGAAGTGGTTTTGTGGTGAATCTTGGGTCTTTATTGAGCAGGGATAATTACTGAAGATTAGAAGGGCATCCTTCATCTTGGTGCAGAAGCTGACAAAAATTAAAAGGATGAGATTTAAAATGCTATAGCCAGCTATGGTTAAACTTTTTTGTTTGGCAGGACAGAAAACCTACCAATCTCCTGATGAAGCCAAGAATAACTTGGAGTAAGGCAATCAGAACATGTACTCTCATAATACTGGGTCTGAGCTGGCGGGTAAAAGCATGGAAGAGCAGAATATGCCCAGGAAATGTGGAGGAGCAAGAAAAAGGAGCTTTTCTTCTGTTCAAGAAATATCAGACCCTGATATACAGAGTGGACTCAATGAAATTGAGTCTGTTCTGTATATCAGGGTTGACTTAGTGAAATTTAGACAGGACAAAATCTCTACAGGTGACTGATTATTGGAGTTCTGTACTGTTCAGTGATATTTGTCTTCTAAATGGTATCTCTCTTCAGTATTTTCCCCAGATAAAGGCTGTTTTTTTTTTAATTATCCAGTGCACGTTTTTTTTTAACCTCTGTTTTTGATTTTTCTGTTAGACTGACTTGACTCTACAAGCATAATGACGTTTGATACCCTTTGATTGGACCATAAGTATCTGTCAGCTACAGATTCAAGGGGTCTAGAAATCAACAAACCCATCTATCGGTATTATCTGGCAAAAATGTCATTATGCCTCCAAAGACCAAACTAACTGAAAAAAATTACAAAAACAGGAGGCAAAAAAAAATAAGAAAACAAAACTTCTAAATGACCATTTGGTTACGGAAAGCATAACATCAGCACAGATACAAATATATATATATATATATATATATATATATATATATATATATATATATATATATATAAATTATAAATATACACATGATGGAAAAAGAATTGCCCATTCATCATCTCTTCTTTTTCCATCACAGGTACATTTATAATTATCTGTATCTTTGCTGATGGCTAATTCAGTAAAGGACAACAGAATCATGGTTCATCTGAAAACGCAGGAAGTTGACATAGTAATTTAAGATGACAGAGGAGGATCTTCAGAAAGGTGAACAGAAAGGGTTGACTGTACTAGTATATGACTTTTACAAGAGGGGAAAAGAGGAGTGCTCTTGCTTAATACTTGAACAGGGCAGTTTAAGACACAAGCTACACACAAGGCTGATGATGGTTGTCTCGCTATATGGAAAGGGAGCTTTAATGGAGTGAAGGTGACAATAACTGACATATACTTCCCACAGGGGCAAAGGAGCTGCATATAAGGGATTTGCTTCTTAAGATTGTATACTATCAGGAAAGGGTCCTAATGATAGCTGAGAATTGAAACATGACATTGGCAGCACAAGAGGCTACTGGAAATAGAAGATGGCTAAGAGGTACAAAGAGAGAGAAAAGTAATAATTTGATGTCATCCTCACTGGGTTTAGTTGATATATGTAATATAATTGATAACGGGGCTGAGGAAGAAAGGTTTGTGTATTACGGTCCCAAATGAAATATCTGCTCAAGGACTGATGCTGTGTTTTCTGGGTGAGAGCATAAGGAAATGTTAAGTTTGGTTAAGGTGGGTCCATCACTTTACTTGGATCATCCACTACAGTTGGAATTATCCTCATGTAAAAGGTGGTTTGGTGACTGGTATTGGAAACTTTCAGTAAGCTGTTTACTGAAATCAATCTCATTTATTAAAAGGGGAAGCACAGAATGTGTTCCTTACAATGGGGCAGTCAGGTGCAGACTTGGGATCAAATTAAGATGGAGTTGAGATCAAGGATAAGGCAAAAACTGTCAGAGAATATTGCTAAGTTTAGCGTTGGAAGGGAGTACAGGTGGAACAAAATGCGGGACATACAGATGAGACGTAATTGACTATCAGAGGAGGCCAATTACAGGAATAAATAAAAGTATTACAAAGGGAAGATAATGAAAGGATTTGGGTTCAAGGGAATATTTTAGAAGAGCTTTGGCAAAAAAAGAGCCCTAGGGAAAATCAGGAGCCTAACAGCTAGACTCCATCAACAGAAAATGGAGGAAATGATGAGAGAATTGGAGGGAAGTTGTGCATGAATTAGTAGTACAAGAGGATGGGATATTGCAAGTTTTTAGGGAAGATTATCAAGGGCTGTACAACAAAGATGTAGAGGATAATAATTTTTAATTAAATGATGGTAAATTTCTAGCAGAGCAGGCTTTGTGAAATTTAGAGCCTGAACTAGTTCAGGATTTAAGGAAGGACTTTATGCCTGTAGTTATTAGAGGCTTTGGGGGATCAGAAGACTAACACCAGGTGTGAATGGAATTCTGGTAGAAATTTAGGTACTATTAAAAGAAAACAAATCATTCCCTTATGAGTGATGATGAACAAGAAATTATGTACTCACCACAACGTTTGATGTATGTAGTCCATCTCGTCTTACATTCTTATCCATGGGTTCAGAGCCGAACCTTGGCTCCGACTCGGCCATACTCTAGCTCGAAGTCTTCAATTGGCTCGTGGCTAAGAGGTATCTATCCCATTGTGCAACAGGTCTATTCCCCAGATCTTGTTTGCTGCAAGCTTACACACATACACACTGAGAAGAACAACCACCCCAACAGAAAGGACTGCTGATACCTAGAGACAATATCTCCAGGTCCTCCAGGAGGGGGAAGGAGGGAGGGTTAGAAAGAAGGTAAGGCGAGATGGACTACATACATCAAACGTTATGGTGAGGTACATAACTTCTTGATGTTATACAGTCCAATCTCGCCTTCATTCTTACCCATGGGACAGCGTTCCTAGCACCTTGAACTTGGGTGGCTCAGTGAAAAATACTCTTGAGCACTGTGGAACCAAAGGAAGATTTGCCTCTAGAGACCAAACTGAATTTAAGTGACTAATAAAGGTATGAGGCGAAGCCCATGCTGCTGCAGCACAAACATCATCCATAGACATCCTAGCCTGAAACGCAGTTGAGGTAGCCACAGAATGTGTAGAATGAGCCTTCACTTTAAAGGGTAATTCTTTGCCATTGGAAGCATAAATAAATGATATGCAATCAGAGATCCAGCGAGACAAGGTTACCTTAGAAACCGGAACCCCAAGTCTAGCGTCTGAAAATGAGACAAACATTTGATCTGATTTCCTGAAATCTTTTGTCCTATGTAAATAGAAATGCAATTGTCTGTGAACATCCAGCTGATGAAACTTAAATTATGCCTTGTTGGAGAATTCAGGAAAAAACACAGGCAACTCAATGGATTGGTTGATATTGACAACAGAGGCAACCTTTGGAACAAAGAAAAGATTGGTTCTTAAGGAGACCCTACCTTTGTGGAACACCAAATAAGGTGGCCTAATCAATAATCCTTGGAGTTCAGAGACCTGCCTAGCTGAAGTTATGGCTACCAAGAATACGGTCTTCCATGACAAGAATTTAATGTCACACATAGCTGGGAGTTGAGGTGAGCTTCTGTAGTATAAAATTGAGGTCCCATGGCATCACTGGATCAAAGACTGGAGGTCGGACTAACAACGTCCCTCTCATAAAAGCCCTACAAAGCCTATGAGCCATAAGGTTGGGCTCATTAGCAATATGACAGGTAGAAATTGCTGGCACTTGCACTGTAATGGTTGCCGCAGCTGAACCCTGACTAAACAGCTGAGAAAGAAATTCCAGTATTGCTGAAACTGGCACTGTATAAGGATCAATATGTCTCTCACGGGCCCAAATAGAAAATCTCTTCCATTTACTGGAATAAATCTTCCTGGTAGAAGACTTGTGGGAAGATGACAGAAAATGGACCACTTCTGGGGAAAAATCATGAAGCCTAACTAAGGACGGAACTGGAGCAGCCAAGCTGTCAACCTGAGGGTCTGGATGGAGGGATGGAACTGTCCTGACATATGAATTAGCACATCTGGAACTGGGTCCAGAATCCAGGGCTTATCCATTAGATAGGGTTGAAGGAAGGGAAACCAAATCTGACGAGGCCAGTGTGGGGCAATAAGGATAATTTTGCTCCCCAAAGACTGTGCTTTCTGAATGACCTTTAATATCAGAGGTAATGGTGGAAAGGCGTAGAGAAGACCAGAGGGCCAATCGTGAGCCAGAGCGTCCCTGGGTGTCTCCCCCTCTGGCGGGATAAGGGTGAAGTAGCTGCTGCATTTGGCGTTGAGGGGGCTGGCAAATAGATTGCAGCAAGGCTGACCCCATCTGTGGAATATCTCTTCTGCAACATAATTGTTCAGGAATCACTATGCTCTGCATTACGATTGCCCGTCGGCAATCACGTTGGACTTCCCCGGTATATGCATTGCAACTAGAAAGTGTTGGGAAGACACCGCCCACTGCCAAACTCGAAGTGCCTCTCTGCAAAGGGGGTATGATTTGGTTCCTCCCTGTTTGTTCAGGTACCATACTACCGACATGTTGTCTGAGTGGATTGCAATTGTCCCTAGAGGGAGAGAGAGCTCTGAAGTGCTTGCAATGCTAATAGCACAGCTCTCATCTCCAAGACATTGATATGCAAATGTGTCTCATGATCCTGCCACGTGCCTTGGACAGTCCTGCCAAGATAATGCCCCCCCCCACCCAATCTGGGAGGCATCCGTGGTCACCGTGGCAACTTGAGAAGATGGGACAAAGGGCTTGCCCACATTGAGATTGCTGGCCTGAAGCCACCAGTGTAGATCCTGCTTGCACGTGTCGTAATCAGAATACAATGTAAGAGTGGGAGATGATGCAGTGACCATTGGGCGAAAAGCAGCCACTGAAGAACCCTCGTGTAGTCTGGCAAGGGGAAAGTACAGTTGTGTACACTTACCATAAATGTAGATGTTCAGGTGTATTCACTGTTGCAGTCATTACATTTGGGTAATCTGCTGGCAGGTTGCCCCTCATTTCGCCTTATTAACAAAGTCTTGGGTCCTGCGTCAGATGCTGTCCCTTCTTCCATGACATCAGGTCGTCACGGGTATAAAACATGCAGCCGATGTCATTACATCAGCTTTTCTTGCCCCAGATGTCCGGTGCCCCCCAATGGGGAGCAAATAAACAGAAAAGTATACCTCCAACCAAAAGCAAATGCACTAAAAAGGCTTTTAAGCATAGTAAAGGAAAGAAGAGGTATAGTCAGAAGATCTAGGGAGCTGAAGGGTAACCCAGGACTGCAACAGTGAATACACTCAAACATCTACATTTATGGTAAGTGTACACAACTGTACTATGTTTTTCGTGTTTCACTGTTGCAGTCATTACATTTGGGTAGATTCCCAAAGCTATGGTTGGGAGGAGGAGTTTATACAACATTAGGACCAGCTATAAGGCCCTGCAAGACAGCAGTGGCAAAGCCAGCTCTGGATTTGGAGAAAATTGGTAAATTATAATGCTTGGTGAAAGTATGCACAGAACTCCAGGTAGCAGCTTCTAGGATATCTCTGGTAGGGACACCTCTGAGAAAGGCTGCAGAAGTAGATGCAGCCCTGGTAGAGTGAGATCTGATCCCCTGGGGGATAGGTTTTTCCATGGTGCTTAAAGCAGAAATTAATGCAATGGCTTATCCATTTAGAAATGGTTTGTTTTGAAACAGCCTTTTCCTCTGCCCCTGCAGCAAATGCTACCAACAATTGTTCAGATTTTCTTCGAGATTTAGTCGTGTCCAATTAGAATCTTAGTTGTCTTTGCACATCCAATGAATGCAGAATCCATTCCCCTTTGTTCTGTGGATTGGGAAAGAAGGTTGGCAAATGACTGGACTGATTAAGAGCCACACTGGAAACCACCTTGGGCATGAAGGATGGATTAGTCCTGAGAGATACCCTGTCCGCATGAAAGATGATGAAAGGCTCCACTGCCATAAGGGCCTGTAATTCAAATATCCTTCTAGCTGAAGTCACTGCTAAAAGGAAGGCTGTTTTCCAAGAAAGAAATTTTAAGTCTGCAGTAGCAGCTGGCTTGAAAGGAGGTAGAGTGAGTTTCTCCAAAACAAAGTTAAGGTCCCAGGCAGGGGCTGGAGTTCTCCTGGGTGGTCTCAAGTTTTTTGCCCCTCTGAGGTACTGCTTGAGTAGAGGATGAGAGAAGAGAGGTGATTCCATGTCATAGTGAGCTGAACTAGCTGAGGCATGGATTTTAATGGAGGAAAAAGACAAGCCCTTGTGAAGCATCTCAGTTAAGTATTGCAAAATCTGATGTAAAATGGGCGTTGCTGTGCTCATCCCTAAAGACTGATCCCAGGCACAGAATCTTTTCCATTTGTCAGCATAAGATTTTCTAGTCCTAGATCTTCTCGCCTCCAAGATGACATCCATCACAGGTTTGTTGAGGGATGACAAGGATGAATTTAAGCGATTAGCCAGGCTGCAGGGTTTAATGTTGGAAACTGAGGGTGCAGAATTTGGTTCTCCTGCTGAGACTGCAGGGAAGGGGTCTGAGGCAGGTGCCATGGAGATATTTGCGACGCACTGCGCAAGAGGGGGTACCAGTGTTGGCACAGCCAGTCTGGAGCAATCAAAATCATCCTTGGTTTGTCCTGTTTGACTTTTAGTAGAACTTTGGAGAGCAGAGGCAGAGGGGGAAAAGCGTAGACTGATCAATTTTTCCAGCTGAAGGACAGAGCATCCACTTTCCAGGCTTGTTTGTGGGGAGTCCTTGTGCAAAACTTGTCCAACTGGTAGGTCTGGGGGGAGGCAAACAGATCTATGTCTGGGCTCCCCCATTTGTTTGTCAACATATTGAAAATTTGTGGTTCCAGTTTCCCCTTGTGTGGGTCCATGGGGTTTCTGCTTAGTCTGTCTGCCAGTGTATTCAGCTTTCCTGGCAGGAATTGAGCTTGTAGATGCACTTGGTAGCTCAGGGCTGTGTTCCACAATGCCATGGCTAGTCTGCAGAGGGGGTAGGAATGGGTACCCCCCCCGCTTGTTTATGTACCACATAACTGGGGTGTTGTCAGTCTTTACCATTAGTTGTCCTGGAAGAATGTAGGCCTTGAAGGCTGTCACAGCATTCTGTACAGCTAACATTTCTTTTTGATTGATAAGTAGGTGCATTTGACTTTGGTTCCATTTGCCCTGAATGCACTTCCCTGCCAGGTGATCCCTCCATGCATAATCTGATGCATCCGTAGTTAGGGTCTGGGCAGCAGGGGGTAGTGTGAATGGTAATCCCTTGTTTTGATGGCAGGCTTCTGCCCACCATAGGAACTCCAGGCATAGGCAAGGTATGATAGGAATCATTGTTTCCAGAAAGTGACAATGTTGACTCCATAGACTTTTTAGATACCACTGTAGTTTCCTCATATGCAGTCTTGCATATGGAATTAAAAGAATGCAGGAGGCCATGAACCCTAAGGCTTGCAGTATTTGTCTTGCAGATAGCAGGGTTTTTGTGGCCACCTGTTTGAAGTAAGTTACCAAATGATTTGCTTCTCTGGCATGAGGAAAGCCATCTGGGCAGTTGTATTCAAGCTTGCACCCAGGAATGTAATCTGTTGACAAGGGTACCAGTTGTGATTTCTTTTCATTTATGGTGTACCATAGACAAGTTAGAACCTTTTTTTTACAAACACCAGATGATTTAAAAATATGCCCTGGTTTTCTGCCTGAATTAGACAATCGTCCAGGTATGGATATATTTGAATATTTCTTTGTCTGCAAAATGCAATAACTGGAGCCAGGCACTTTGTGAATACCCTGGGCACAGTAGACAAGCCAAAGGGCAGTGCAGAGAACTGATAATGCAAGTAGCCTGCTTTCAAGCGTAGGTATCACCTGCAACATTCCCTGATTGGGATGTGCAGGAATGCTTCTTTTAAATCTAGAGTTGCCAACCAGGCATCTTTACCTAGCATAGGAAGTAATTGGTGAAGAGTCAGCATCTTGAATTTTGGAATCTCCAGAAAGGTGTTTAGAGTAGACAGGCCCAGGATTGGACGCCATGATTTGTGTTTTATGGGTACCAGGAAAAGCCCTGAATAGAAACCTTGTCACTTTTCCTCTTTTGGCACCAGTTGAACAGCCCCCATGCTTAAGTGAGAAAGTACTTGTTTTTCAGCCTCTGCACACTGCTTCGGGGGCAGGTCTGGGCACCCATTTGGTGTTGGCAATGTGTGGAAAAAAAAGCTGTATCCCTGTGACACTATATTTAAAACCCATTTGTCCTGGGTTATGAGTTCCCAGTTCTTTGCATGAAGAGCAATCTTTCCCCCCAAAGGGGCGGTTGAGAGATAAGTGCTTGGTAATTTTAAAAGGAAGTCATTGAGACTGTTTACTATAGGGGCTGTCTTGTTATTTCCAGATTTGGAAGTGGAGACCCCCCCCCACTGCTTTGCTCTGAACAACCCTGGGACTGAAACCTGGGGTTTTTGCTGTGTCTGGGTTTGGCATGAGAGGACCTGGAAGAGGCTGGAAAGGACCAATTCTTAATAGGCCAATGCCTACTAAATCGTGGAAGCTGCACTTGTAAGAAAGCTTTAACAGTTTGCATAGATTTAGCTTTATCTTCCATCTTTTTTTAGAACTTCTTCAGACTTATTGCCAAACAGGCGGTCCTGATTTAAAGGAGCATCCAACAATTTAGCTTTAACATGATCAGGCAAAGATTGCTCCTTAAGCCAAGCATGCCTTCTAAGCACAGACCCAGTAACAGCAGCTCTGCAGGAGGCCTCTAAAGAATCAAAACCACATTGCAAAGTATGTTTTCCAACTTGTTCAGCAAATGCATGAAATCCTGTAAGTCTTTATTTTCCCACACAGTCAGGAATCAACATAATTTTCTGTTTAAGCAGCCCAATAATATGCTGTTGATATTTTAACATATGAAATTGGCAGTTTAATGCTCTGTTTGCCAAGGTCGCAGAAGTATAAACCTTTTTACCCAATCTATCCAGCGCCCTGGAATCTCTATCAGGAGGGGTAGGATTTTTAGCAGTAGAAGCCTTAATGCCCTTGGGCCCATGAGAAATGTTTTCTGGATCTGCAACAGGATTTTTGAAAAGGAACTTGTGGGACTAAGGAACCCTGTAGTATGTCAGGTTTACTAGGAGCCATAGGCAGAGAATTAGGGGCCAAACTGGATTCCAAAAACACATCATTAGTGTCTAGCACAGGAGGTATAGCCAAAGGCCTATGCTGAGGTAGAAGCAGGAAATACCTAAGCCTCTTTTTTGAATCAGAAAATTCATGGCTTTCCTAGTGGAAATGCTCCCTCAAGGCATATAAAATTTTCCCAAAAGGAAAGTCCTCAGGAGGAGAAGCAGAGGGGATGGAGTCCTCTGCATTGGAATCCTCGTAAGTAGGCATGGACAAATCCAGGTCATGTGAAGAGTCAGAAGAAACAGAATCCTAATCAGAAGTTTCATAATCAAGTTCAGCCCTTGACCTCTTAGAGAAAGGGGGGGTTGACTACCCCTGATTAGATAAATTAGATCTTCAGACATTTTTATCATTTGTTTTTTAGGTATAGGGGCCTGAACATGCGGCCTGGGCATCGGTTTTATAGACATGGATCGAGATTTAGGCCTTAATAATGAAGATGGGGTCGATTTAATATGCAAGTCAGTAGGGCCTGAATACACCCCTCAGAAGCCAGTGCCTGCACAGCAGCTCTGGACCCATCCAAGGTAGAGACATCCTCGGGTTCCAAAGTTGAAGCATCTCACGGCATACTGGACTCTGAATGGGTCTCAGTAGAGGCCTGCGAATCAGAAGTGGTGGGTATCAGGGGCTGCAAAAGCACCTCACCGAGTACCGGCAAACTGACGACTGACTTAAGAGAAGCGTTGTCAGCAGTTTTGGACCTCGGCAGCCTGTCTCTGTCTTTATCTTTGCATTTTTTTTAGAATTCCGGTAGTTGGTAGGCTAACCAATGACATTTCTAGATAATTAAACAGAGAACTGAAATAATTAGAGGCAAAAAAGTTCCGTCGACGGATAGTGCGCTGATTAAATAAAGCACAAATCCGACAGCAAGGTGCGTCGTGGTCAGGGCCTAGGCAAGGAATACAGTACAAATGAAAATCTTTATGAGGTATTTGCTTTCCACAAGTAATGCAATTATTAACTTTTACTGACATCGGTAAGGAGCAAGAAAAAGTTTCCCCAACAGGGTACTTAGCTTTAAGTTTAAGACTTTGGTTCCGAAACTCGAAAATGAAAATTTCAGGAGTCGGACGACTGGCACTTGTGAACTGCTTCTGCTTCGGGCACCGCATGGCAAGAAAGACTGATGTAATGATGTCAGCTGCATGTTTTATACCCCGGACAACCTGACATCATAGAAGAAGAGATAGCATCCGACGCAGGACCCAAGACTTTGTTAATCAGGCAGACTGAGGGCAACCTGCCAGCAGATTACCCAAATGTAATGACTGCAACAGTGAAACACAAAGAGCATCTAGCATGATCGTGGCAGGCATGGTCCCTAATAACTTGAGGACCACTTTTGCCCTGACCTTCCTCAATGGTAGTAAGGCTTAGACCTGCTGTTGTAGAGCCTGAATTCTCTCCTCTGGTAAGAAGGCTCTCATGAGCACCGAATCTAGTTCGGTACCAATAAAAGTGACATGCTGCAAGGGCAACAAGGCAGATTTTTTTCCAATTTAGAGCAATTCCTAACCATTGGCACAGTGTAATGGTGGCATCCCTGGTCTGTAACAGTAGATGCCTGGTTGTGGCAGAAAGGAGCCAGTCTTCCAGGTACAGAAACACTTGGAATCCCTGACATCTCAAGTGAGCCATTACCACTGCCATGCATTTGGTACCCTGGGGGCTGTGGTGGGACCAAAGGGCAGAGCACAAAACTGAAAATGACTGGCTCCCAGCCGGAAGGGTAAATGACTTCTTGATGCCCTGTCCATCTTGATATGGTAGCAAGCATCTTTGAGGTCGATGGAGCACATCCACACATCTTTCCCTAACAGAGGGAATATTGACTGTAAGGTGACCATGCAGAACTTGAACTTTTGTACATGAAGGTTCAATCGTCTGACATCCAAGATGGGTCTCGGGTCCCCTGTTCTTTTCAGCACCAAAAAGAATCTGGAGTAAGTCCCTAATCCTACTTGGTCTGCGGGGACAGGCTGGATGGCTCCCTTTGAAAGCAACTTTCTTATTTCTAAAATTGCAGAATCCCTGTGACTGGGTGGAACATCTGGAATTCTCTTGGATGGTGCTGGAGGATAAGAAAAGGGAATATGATAACCTCTGGAAATTATCTTTAATACCCACTCGTCTTGGGTGACTTCTTGCCAGGCTTCTGGGTATAAAGAAATGCGACCCCCGACCGACTCCAGAGACGCACAGTCGGGCATCCCTTCAGGAGTTCTGGTAGGGAGAACCACAAAAGGAATCCAGGGGTTACGCAGGCCTCCTCTGCCCCTAGGGTGGCATCGACCTGAATTTCCACCCTCTCCCTTGCCTCCGGAGGGGGAATCCCTTTGTGCACCCTGAAAAAACCTCTGCGACTTCCTGAACCACATCTTCCCACCCTTCTGGCCCTTGGGGTAAGGTCTAGAAGGCATGGAAAAACTGACTCTTACGGCAGACAGGGTTTTTCCTTCCTGCTCGCACCTAGTGAGAGTGTCCTTCACCTTGGCTCCAAACAACGATGAACCATCAAATGGGGCATTGGTGAACGTAGACTTGAAGGCCTCCACGAAATTACACAGACGCATCCAGGAGTGTCTCCTAAAAGACACTCCAGAACCCGCAGCCCTACTCGCTCTGTTGGCTGCATATGAGATCAGCCTCATGGAGGAGTTGGGTAAGGGAATTTAAGGTAGACATCTGTGCACTGACCTTGTGTGCCACGGCATCAGAAATGTTACCCTGTAGAAAATCTCCTAGCTCTTTTAGGAGATCTCTCTGGAGCCTCGTAAAATGTGTTAAGTAGTTCAGCGACCACAGTGTAAAGGCTGCTGAAGTAAAAACATGCTTCCCATACCTGTCCATAGCCTGGGACTCCTTGTTAGGCAAATGGACAGTAGATGAAGTTTCAGCAAGTTCCTTCTTGGTGGCCACTGCCACCACCATGGCATCTACTGGAACACCTTTAGATAGATACTCCTTGTCAGAGGGGGAGGACAAAAACTTATTGGGTCTCCTTGGGACTGGTTCCACAGTGTTGGGAGTTTCTCACACATTTCGACAGGCAAGGTCTAATAGCTCATCAAAAGGGGGAGAAACCAAAGAGGCGGAGGGTTGAGACTCAAAAGCCTTTAGGAACAGCGACCCATCAGAAGGGGGGTTGGAAGGCCAGCCACCTCTGTTTCAAGATCTCCAGGATATCTGAAAAAGAAACATCTTCAGAAGATGACTTGGGGGACCCCTCTGACTCCTCAAGGTCGGTATCCGACAAGAGAGACTCATCCGGGGAGTCAAGGTGTTTCCTCTTACATAATCTCTTTCTGGCGGGCTCCTCAGGCAAAAACTCTGGGGAGATGTCAGAAAGTTGGGGACCACTCATGGAGGTATCCTGAGGCTTAGGGTCTCCACTGCCCAAGGATAAGGCGTGAACCGAAACTGACACCGGTGCTGGAGGGGATAGTGTATCAGTGCTGTAGGATGCAGCTGACGACCTGGCCAGCACACTCCTCATAACCTCGAAGGCTGATCCCCCCGGCTCCAAAGGCCGACTAACTGTGGGGAAAACAGTAGTAGCCCTCGGCGCCGAGGAGATGAGGTCCGAAGCAGATGTCGGGTCCAAGATCACTCGAGCCGAAGTACCGAGAGGAAGGCTCGGAACCGATGAAGATCGATCTGATCCCTCCCTCTCGGGTCCGATGGGAGAACCGTGGACCCTCGACTCCGTGGACGGAGCCGATGGGGTCAGAGCAGAAATCGGAACCGAGCGGCCAGGCAAGGCTACTGGAACCGACCTAATGGCACCCAACGGAACCGACAACTCTGGCTCCAAAGGCCGAGAAAGGCTCGGAGGAGGAACAACAAAGGATAAAGAGGCCATAGGCTCCAGAGCTGACTAGGCCAGAGCCAAAATCAATTTGGCCAACACCGATGAAGCAGTTTCTTCACCACCCTATCAACATCCTCATCGGAAAGGGTCCTGGAAGATAAAAGTAGGAGATCTGGATCTCCCTACAGAAGGGGACTTGCATGAAGGAGAACCCGGTCAAAAAACTGGAGGCCAGCTCCAAACCAAAATATCAGTGACTGGCTCCAAAAGGCTGGGAGCCGATACGGACTTAGTCAAGAGACTACCTTCTTTCGGTACCGAAGGCAATGGAACTGAAGGAGAAGCTGTTCTAACCACTTTCTCTGGCGGCTCCAAAGAAACAGATGGAGCCGGAGAGTGCTTCTTGGAAGTCTTTGTCCTTTTTAGCTGGAGAGGGTAATGCACTGGAAGACTTAGCCAAGTCTTCCTCGGAGGAGTGTTTAAGCAATCCCTTCAAAATGAGCTTGTTCTTCCTCTCCTGTAGCACACGAGGACTAAAGGAATGACAAAACAAGCAGGACTCTTGGAGGTGAATAGCCCCCAAAGCAGTACACGCACACAGAGTGCTCATCAGTTAAAGACATTTTATTGCTGCATTCAACACACTTTTTAAAGCCCGAAGGCCTGTATTCCTTAGGATCCTTGGACATACTGAAAGGAACAAATTAATATGTACACGCATAAGACCCAACTAACAAGAAACAAAGCCTCTAACACAAAAGTACAGTTTTGTACCTACCATAAATGTAGATGTTCGAGTGTAAACACTGCTGCAGTCATTACACTTGGGTTATCCTGCCGTCAGGCGGTTCCCCAGTCGGCCTGAGTTCCAAAGTCTTGGTCCGGCGTCGGTTGCTGTCGCCTCCTCCCTGACGTCAGTGCGACAGGGGTATACAAGATGCAGCAGACGCCATTTTCTTCAGTTTTTCTTGCCCCAGATGTCAGGTGCCCCCAAATAGGTAGGCAATTCAATATGCTAGTAAAATATACACAAGAAAAGCAAACAACCATTTTTAGTTACCAGCAAATACTCCCCATAGGTAATAAGGTGTAGATGAGCTAGGAAGTACCAGAAAGTAATAGGGGAAGGTAACCTGGACTGCAGCAGTGTTTACACTCGAACATTTACATTTATGGTAGGTACAAAAATGTACTATGTTCATCGTGGTACACTGCTGCAGTCATTACACTTGGGTGGAATCCCAAAGCTGAGGTAGGGAGGCTGGATCTATAAGGCATTAGGGGTGGCTATAAGACCCTGCAGGACAGCAGTGGCGAAGCCAGTTCTGGATTTGGAGTATAAAGACAAATAGTAATGTTTGGTGAAGGTATGCACAGAACTCCATGTTGCTGCTTCCAAAATATCCTTGGTAGGTACTCCTCTGAGGTAGGCAGTTGAAGTGGCTGTTGTCCTGGTGGAGTGAGATCTAATGCTGCTAGGTACAGGTTTCCCATGGTGGGTACAGCAGAAACGTATACAGTGTCCTATCCATTTTGAAGTAGACTGCTTTGAAATGGCTTTTCCCTGTGCTCCTGCAGCGTATGCTACCAATAATTGCTCAGATTTTCTGAAAGCTTTGGTTTTGTCCAAGTAGAAGCGTAACTGCCTGTGAATGTCCAAATAATGTAGTAGTCTTTCCCCTTTGTTCTGTGGTTTTGGATAGAAAGTTGGCAAGTGAATAGTTTGGTTTAGAGCCACACTTGATACCACCTTTGGCATAAAAGTAGGGTTAGTTCTTAAAGACACCCTGTCCTGGTGGAAGATGAGGAAAGGTTCCACTGCCATTAGTGCCTGTAATTCTGAAACTCTTTGTGCTGATGTTATTGCCAGTAGCAGAGCAGTTTTCCAAGAGATGTATTTTAATTCTGCTGTGTTAGCTGGTTCAAAAGGAGGTAAAGTTAGTTTTTCCAAAACAAAGTTGAGGTCCCAAGTTGGTGTAGGTGCTCTACGGGGCGGTCTTATGTTTTTAGGCCCTCTGAGGTATTGTTTGAGCAAAGGATTAGAAAAAAATTGGTGGATCCGTGTTGTAATGAGCAGAAATAGCTGAGGCGTGGATCTTGATGGATGAGAAGGAGAGGCCCTTGTCCAGCATCTCAGTTAAGTATTGAAGTACCTGAGGAATGTTTGGGACAAGAGGGTCAAGACTGTGAGCTTGGTTCCAGGCACAGAATCTCTTCCATTTTTCCAAGTAGGCTTTCCTGGTGCTAGGCCTTCTGGCCTCCAGAATGGCATCCATAACAGCTTTGGAGAGAGGCATTGCTTGCCTGACTAAGGAATTTTCCATGCAGTTAGATTTAAGGTCTTTAGCTGGCTGTGAAGTATCGGATTGTTGTGCTGTGTCAACAGCTGAGGGATTTGAGGCAAAATCCAGGGTGGTTCTTGTGCTAAGTTCTTTAAGACTGGGTACCAGTGCTGATGTGGCCAGTCTGGTGCAATCGGGATCATTTTTGACTCTTCCTGCCTGGCTTTTATGAGTACCTTTGGAAGGAGAGGGAAAGTGTATACTTGTAGTTTTTTCCAGCTGAATGAGAGGGCATCCACTTTCCAGGCTTGTGGATGGTAGCACCTTGTGCAGAATTTCTGTAATTGGCAGTTCATTGGGGATGCAAATAGATCTATATCCGGGCTCCACCATTTTTGTGTTATCATTCTGAATACTTGTGGGTCCAATTTCCATTCATGGGGGTCCATGATGTTTCTGCTTAGGTCATCTACCAGTGTATTTTTCTCTCCTGGCAGGAATTGTGCTCTAGTTTAGAGCTGTGTTCCACAAGCTCATGGCTTGTCTGCAGAAGGGGTAGGAGTGTGTGCCCCCTTGCTTGTTTATGTACCACATAACTGTGGTGTTGTCTGTCTTTAGAAGTAATTGTCCTGGATGCAGCAGGTCCTTGAAAGCTATAATTGTATTTTGTACAGCTAGCATCTCTTTTTGATTGATGTGGAGATGTCTTTGCTCTGTGGGCCACTCGCCCTGGATACATTTTCCTGCCATGTGTGCTCCCCAGGTGTAATCTGATGCATCTGTTGTCAGTGTTTGCCTGGCTGTGGGCTGAGTGAAAGGCTGTCCCTTGTTGAGGTGACAAGCTTGAGCCCACCATCGAAACTCCTGCTGAAGGCAAGGAATTAGTGGTATAACTGTTTCCAAACTTTGACAGTGTTGAGACCATGCACTCTTTAGGTAACATTGAAGTTTCTTCATATGCAGTCTGGCATATGGACTTAGTAGTATGCAAGATGCCATGAAGCCCAAGGCCTGCAGAATTTTTCTTGCAGGGAGTTGGGTCTTTGTTGCCATTAAATGAAAATATTGAGTCAGTTTGTCCTTGCTTGTCTGGCGTGAGATAAGCCATCTGCGCCGTTGTGTTCAAGCTGGCACCCAGGAATATTATCTTTTGTGAGGGCACTAGTTTTGATTTCTTTTCATTTACTGTGTACCCCAGGCAACTTAATAACTTTTTTACGTACACCAGATGCTTTAGTAGAATGTCCTTGCTCTCTGCTTGAATCAGGCAATCGTCCAGGTATGGGTAAATTTGAATTCCTTTTTGCCTGCAAAATGCAATTACTGGTGCCAGGCACTTTGTGAAGACCCTGGGTGCAATAGATGAGCCAAAGGGCAGTGCAGAGAATTGATCTGAGGTATCTTCTGGAGTTTTGTCTGATAGGGACATGCAGGTTTGCCTCTTTGAGGTCCAAAGTCACGAGCCAAGCTTTCTTGCCCAGCATGGGAAGAACTGCTGTAGTGTCAACATATTGAATTTCGGAGCATCCGGGTAAGTGTTTGGAGAAGAAAGGTCCAGAATAGGTCTCCAGGCTTTGTCTTTTCTGGGAACCAGAAAGAGTCTTGAGTAAAATCCTTGTCCTTGCTCCTGTGGTGGCACCTTTTGAATAGTTCTCATGTCCATGAGTGCTGTAATTTGTTTTTGAGCCTCTGCCCATTGATTTGGTGGCAGATTTGGCATTCCTTTTAACCTTGGCAGAGTGTGAAAGTGGAACCTGTAACCTTGAGATACAATGTTGAGAACCCATTTGTCTTTGGTGATGTAATGCCAGTTGTGATAGAAAAGTGCAGGTTTTCCTCCTAAGGGGGCTGCCAAGAGAGTGCTGTTTGACAGCTGCAGTGGAAAGTCATTGAGGCTGCTTTTTATAAGGTTGAGGCCTGTCTTCCCCTTCTTTCTGGCCTGGTGTACCCCATTGTCGAGGCCTTGTGCCTGACCTCTACCTCTTGGGCATCTGTATCTGCCCCTTTGTGGTCTGTCTGCGACTGGAAAGGACCAATTTTTTGTTTGCCAATTTCTGCTAAAACGAGGAGGCTGAACCTGTAAGAAATCTTTCACCATTTGCATACATTTTGCCTTATCCTCCATCTTCTTTAATACATCCTCTGCCTTAACTCCAAACAGCACATCCCACTGCAAGGGTGCATCCAATAATTTGACCTTAACATGATCTGGTAACAAATGTTCTTTTAACCAAGCGTGCCTTCTAATGACAGATGCCACAACTGCTGCTCTGCAGGAGGCCTCTAAGGAATCAAACCCACATTGTTTTCCCACTTGTTCAGCTGCATGCAATAAATCCTGCATTTCTTTAAAATTAGGAGGATCCGAGTCTGGAAGCATCTTTTGTTTCAACTGAAACATCAAAAAATTGCTGATATTTTAGCATGTAAAACTGGCAATTCAAGGCTCTCATTGCTAAAGTTGCAGACATACATACCTTCTTTCTCCATCTGTGTAATGCTCTGGAATCTCTGTCAGAGGGAAGTGGGTTTTTTGCTGATAAGGCCTTAATCCCTTTAGGTCCCTGAGAAAGTTTCAGGGTCAGCAACAGGGCTTTTGTACAGAAATTTGAGAGAGTCAGGGACTCTGTAATATCTATCAGGTTTAACTGGGGCTGGGGGTAAGGAGTCAGGGTTTAAACTGGATTCAGTGTACACATCATCCACAATATCTAAAACTGGTGGGATAGCAAGGGGTCTGTGTTGAGGCAATAAAAGGAAGTCTCTGAGTAATCCTGGCCTTCCCAATGGAAATGTTCCCTCATGGTATGTAAGGTTTCCCCAAAGGAGTAGTCCTCAGGTGGAGAGGCTGAGGGAATTGATTCCTCAGCATCAGAATCTTCATAAGGGGGTAAAGAATATCCTAGGTCTGAGGAAATGGACACCTGGTCGGAGGATTCATAGTCTGCAATCCTGTCTGGGCCTTTTATCAAGAGGGGGATGGGACCCCTTGATCAGGGTGATTAGGTCTTCGGCCATTTTTAGCATTTGTTTCTTAGGCATGGAAGCCTGTCCTGGAGAGAGTTGAGTCTTTCTTTGCTTTTAAGGAGGGCTTAGACTTAGCAGAGGGTTTAATAGTTAACTGGGTAGGTCTGAAAACACCCTCTCTGTAGCTGTGGATTGCTCACCTGCTTCGGTTCCCTCTGTAGGATTAGGATCGGAAAGCTGAAAACCTAGTGCGCCTGAAGGCCCAGCCAGCTCCACGTGGGAGTCGGAGGCGGTCTGTGGTTCTGTGGAAATGGTAGTCAGGGGCTGCGTAGGCACCTCGCTGAACACCGGAAAACCGGAGACCGGCCTAGAAGAGGCCTTGACGTCAGTTTTGGGCCTCGGAAGCCTGTCCTTGTCCTTGCACTTTTTATGCATTCCAGTCATCGGAAGCTCTGACAGCATGGTGTAATTGAATTTTCTCCCAAAATAATGTCGGGCAAAATCAAACCGACGTTTAGTAGTGCGCTTGTTAAACCTAGCACAAAACCGACAACCAGTGACGTCGTGGTCAGGGCCTAGGCATGGAATACAATAGGAGTGGAAGTCCTTATGAGGTATTTGCTTCCCACAAGAAATACAATTATTAACTTTTACTGACATCGGCCTGAGGCAAGAAAAAGTTTCCCCAACGGGGTACTTAGCTTTTTAAGAAGACTTTGGATCTGGATTCGGAATGAAAATCTCAGGAGTTGGCCGACCGGCACTTGCGAACTGCTTCTGCTTTGGGCACCGCGCGGCAAGAAAGACTGAAGAAAATGGTGTCAGCTGCATCTTATATACCCCTGTCAGACTGACGTCAGGGAAGAGGTGACAGCAACCGACGCCGGACCAAGACTTTGGAACTCAGGCCGACTGGGGAACCGCCTGACGGCAGGATAACCCAAATGTAATGACTGCAGCAGTGTAACACGATGAACATTGGCCAAGAAACCAGCGGGAAAACAACAGGGAGGACTAGGTCCTCTAACTTAAATGGGCTTAGCCTGGGGAAACAAAGGCAGGAAAGCACCACTAGTCAGACACAACACTAAACTCTGACAGAATGGAGCACCAAACCAAAAACCACACAGAAACAATGGGGAGGACTAGGTCCTCTAACTTAAATGGGCCTAGCCAGTGGGGAAAAGAAAACTAACGGGATACCCAAACAGCCAGGCAAGAACACAAAAAACAGCCAGAGAAACAAATACATGCGGTAAAATACCACTATCACACACACAGAGCTATGAAAATAGCTTTTTTGAGCAACAAGTCAAAAGTTTACAAAAATTTTATAAACAATATACTTAGCCACGGCCAAAAGCGAGACCATGTCTGAGCTTAACGAGCAGCAAATGAGATCTGGGGAATAGATCTGTTGCACGATGGGATACCTCTTAGCCACAAGCCAATTGAAGACTTCGAGCTAGAGTATCTGCTGCAAACCCATGGGTAAGAATGAAGGCGAGATTGGACTACATAACATCAACAAGATTTGGGGTAGTGACGATATGCCTCATTCTTGGGGTCAAGACATTATAACTGTTACTCTTACGACGGGAAGGCCTCCCTCAGAAGCAACATCTTATAGACGTATAACTATATTAAACTATTATAAAGTTTTCACATCTATAATAGCAAAATGGTTAAAAGGGTTCTGTCATGACTGACTGACTGGGACCAATGTGGTTTTACTGAGGGGAAAAGGACTCACGATAATATAGTCATAATCTTAATGATCAGATATGAATCTAATGTGACTGGTAGGAGGGTTAAGCTTATTCGATATTGATGCTGAAAAGTATTTGATAGGGTAGAATTGAAATATCCGTCTTGTTTGTCCTTGATAGGTTTGCTTTTCCTGATCACTTAATTGCCACCTTGAGGAGGGTCTATGAGGGGGACTTCTGCCAGGGTAACAATTGCAGGTAGACCATCAGAGAGCAAACACATAAGGTTAAGTACTAGACAAGGATGCCAATTTTTAATGTTTTTGTTTGCACTGTACCATCAGAGAGCATACACATATGGTTGAGTACTAGACAAGGATGCCATTTTTTAATGGTTTTGTTTGCACTGTACCTTGAGCATTTGACTGCTAAGGTAAGGCAGTCGGAATAAACTGGCCTTTATTTCAGGGCTGTAAAATTGCTTTGTTTGCAGATGATGTTCTAACACTTGCAAATCCAGAGACAGATGTGAATAAGCTTATGCGGATTCTTAATATTCGGATCTATCACTGGCTACATTAATTAACCATGTGAAAACTAAGGCACTGGTGATAAATGTTCCATTTGAAAGTACATGACAGTCTGTTAAAACACAAAACTAACAGCTTTTAGATAACTTTCTGGAAGAGGAAAGTAATAAGACATCAACAAAATTAAGAAAATGCAATTTTTTTCCCCCAAAGAAACTTATCTGACAACCAAAAGAAAGCACAAGTCGACCGATCCTTGAAAGTCTCAGAGAAGCATACTCTTTAGTGCAGTAAAGCTGTGAAGAGGTTGGCACCCAAACTTGTAATTTAATCAGCTCAACTTCAGCTGGTTGACTGTTCTGGCATGTGGAAGGTACCCTGAAGCTTTGGAAGATGGACAAATGTTGTATCCTTGGTAGGATATAACCCATACTGCTAAGGTTACTGTAGCAGTGATCAATACGATGAACATTGGATGGTATTCTTACGGAAATTTAGAAGTTAGAAGGGAAAAAGCAATAAAGGGCTGGAAGACTTTATTAAACAATATT
This sequence comes from Protopterus annectens, assembly GCF_019279795.1. Lineage (NCBI taxonomy): Eukaryota > Metazoa > Chordata > Ceratodontiformes > Protopteridae > Protopterus > Protopterus annectens. Next base: position 589,549,344 of record NC_056749.1, read on the forward strand.
TTAAAAGGAAGGTCAGTACCAGCAGCTTGGAATCAGATGATGCTCCCAACTTTCCACTGAAAACCAAGCACCAATCCAGCTGGAAAACCAAGTTAGCCTCCTCCATTGGCATAAGTAACCCAAATTTGCCTAGCAGCTCAGCACCTGTTGGATCTAATACAGAGGAAGAGATGAATGATGATGCTTAAGCCTATAGCCTGTTTGTGAGCAAAAGAAAGGAGCATGTGCTTCAGGGACATTTTCTATTGCAAAATCCACAGTGAAGACCAGAGATATGGTCTATCTTAAAGGGGGGGGCAGGGTCTACAGATCACATCACATAGAGAACTGACTGTGTAAACAAATGCCCATTGCATTCCAACCCCTTGAAAGCTAACACACAAGCATGGGAGTTATAACCTTAAGGAGAAAAAGCCTGAACCATCTTGCAGAAAATTGTGCTACTTCCAGTCTACTTCCTCAGTGCCCACAAGGGGCTTACCCTGGGGTGCAAATTTGTCCAAGTGCATAAAAAAGTAAGCTTTATGGTGAGATTGATTCTTCAATATGAAAAGGAATGCTAGACCTATGTTTAGTAGAGACAACAGAAGTAAAGTCTCTGGTATTGCAAAAGACTCAGTATTATCTTCCTGGTTGACAAAATACAATACAATGATACAATATATGAAAGAATCTAACATGTTGCGGTATGTGAACTCCAATATCTTATATGGGAAGCTCAATGAACAGGATAGTTATGCTGTCTTTAAGACTGGAACTTTTTTTCAATAAATGAAGGCTTACTATGATACAGGAGTCAAAAAGAAAGCCAACATCAAAACTGAGAAAAAAAGGTTATTGAGCTGGCTGCAAGGACAGCAGAAGGTGCCATTAGTCTCCTGAGTTTCTAGGTAATAGGACCGCTTGTAAAGTTGACCATAAATATGCCCTTAAACACCCTGTGCTGGTGGCAGTGCAGTTAGTTTGATTCTCAGCAGTATTTAAACTGGAAATATTGATGACTATAACAATGGGAAAGACCACTCTTTCAAGTGTTATTTTGGGCTACTCTGCCAAGACCACCTGTGGGACTTTGACCTGTCCTGATGCAACTCTAACCTAGCTCCACTTCAGTAAAATGAGAAAGGTGTTACAAGAGTGACTGTGCTTCTTGTGGTGTTATTCAGGGCCTCCTTTTTTGGTAATAACATTACATTTATTCTTGTTAGTCCAGGACTTGCTTATTAGGTACCTTAAAATGATCCTGCATTGCCTGGAGAAGGCAGTCTTACTAGGGGGGTAAAACCTATGTTTCATATTCCATTGGTGGTCAGGTCTTAACTTACAATTGTTGTGCACGTCTTACTGGTTAAGCATCTGATACCAAGAACACTGGGAAGAATAAGGAGTTACATGTAATGCCCAAAACAAACAGTGCTTTAAGCAAATAACCTCCAAATGACCTATTTGCAGTTTGCATAAATCTTGGCCATATCCTATGTTTTGCCCTCATATTCAGTTTTGTTTTTTGCCCTCCACCCCGCACATCATGACCGGCCTGGCCCTCATGCCCCTTCCGCACAGTCTGCCAGCTACTCCTTAATCCCAAAGACTTAACTTCTGTAATTGTTGGGAGCCAGCAACAGGGCTCAGCACATCTGAACTTTCATCTTGGGGGGGGGGGCTTACTTATTGGCCTACCCTTTGCTCCTCCCCCTCCACTATTTTTGTGGCTTGTGATCCGATCCAAGGTAAGCATTTGCAATGTAGGTATGTGGCATATTGCTCCGCATCCGGAGCAGCTCAGCCAAGCCTAATGCAACCCCCAAAGACTACTCCCTTTCACTAGAGATTTCACTAAAGATTGTCAGCCAGAGGCATACCCACCCCTCCCTGCCACTCTGTCAATCACAATCAAGTCACTAATTGAACCCAGGTTGCAGTCAGGGCTTTATCCCTCTACACCAGAGCAGCACATTTAGCTGTTGTTAAAATCTCAACTTCCTGCACTTGGGATCCATATGGCCCTTTTAACTCCTGCATGGCATCACAGCAACAGGCCTGCTTGAATAGAAGGCTATAACTAAAATGTGAAGAATTATAATCCTTGTACAACCATGACACAGCAACTGAAGAATGACAGTCAGAGGAAAATGGGAAAAGTTAACATATCCACTGCAAAAGATCCTCATGAAGAACTGTTATGGTCAGTACCTGTTTTTGGAACTACTTTGGCAAGTTCTACATACATATTCCATAACAGTAGAGAGAGAGGAAATATTTACTGATAAAAGCGAGAACCATTTCCTCTCTTCACTAGTAAGACTGGGTTAATGCTTATGGACAAGTGCCTCTCTCTCAGCATTGCTGAAGAAAAAAATCCCTCTGCAGCTGCCATGTGGTGGTAGTTTGACTTCAGAGAGTAACAACCTGATAAATGAGAAAGCCTCTAAAAAGACTGGCATTTCCTGATGGATCAAAGAGTACATATAGACAACCCTTTGCCATTACTTAACATTTTGAAAACTGTAATTCCTCATGAGCAAACAGTGAATTCAGCATGTTATTTCTAAGATGCTTTTCCCCATACACTGGGACTACTGTGCAGTAACCAATTATACATTTTTGCTAGATAATGTTTTTCCCTATTGTTAAATAAAGACTTATACTGATAGTGTCCAATTATTTTAACATAGTTAAAGCAATCTAACAAAATAACTAACTGGTAAGAATTAGCTGCAAATCCTTCAGACTGCCACTATGAGCCACTTTAGACTGGTATGAAACATTTTATCCCATTGCAAGGTCAAGTCTTAAAACACCGGCAGCGGAAATGTCAATTCTATGTCACCGGCTATAAACGGGTAAACCACATTTTGTATTTGGTGCTATCTGAACAAAAATAATTGGATGGAAAACAAAGCAAGTTGTGACTAATTTATGGTTGAAGAATGTCCTACCAGCACCTTGTGATGCCTCCAGTACTTTACAGGAGAATGCAAAATAACCCATTACTGACTGTCCCTGTTGTAGTCACACATCTATGCATACCCATACAATCGCTGTTTATCCAAACAACACTAAAGAAAAACAAAGAATAAAATTAAGATTTTATACCACAGAGTTAGCACAAGAGAATGATTATAAACTTTTAAGAGTTAAACTCTGACCCTGTGGGACAAAATGGGCCCTTAAGAACAACATATCAGAAGCTTTGGATTCACAAGCTGTAATACAGATAGATAATGAATTCTCCAAGACAGTCACAAGGTAGGTGAAAGAATACCTACCCCAAGGTTTCAAGGTGCAGTCTGGGAATCACCTGCAGCCTATCTTCAGCTGAGCAGAATTGACAGCACAGTAAAGTGTTAGCAACTCCTTCAGAAGGACAGGTCCCTTACTGCAAGGTACAACACAATTAGGACCAAGACCTTAAACTATGATCCTTGCTGCCACCAGTACAAAGTACAAATGCCACCTAACAGGTGGGAAACCTTTCCACAGGGATAAGAAATAGAAAACCAGCTGAAGCACAGGTATATTGAAACTACATGGGTTAAAAGCTTATTCAATATATTTCTTTCCATTTATATTTCTAAGCTGGATAAGCCCACTAAACACTACAATTTTCCAAGAGAAAGCAGACCACTTTTTATCTGCAGAGAAGGCAAAGCCAAAACTGCTAGATTATGACTTTACGCAATTCATAGCTTTAATGCAAAGTGCTGAACTGCCAGACACTCGTACTTTTCAAGGACTTCCACAAGGACAACTACTGTATAAGCCATGTCTAACAAGTGAAAGCACAACTATTAATGTGGTCCTCCTATGTCATTTGCCACCCAGACAACTGGAACAGTGAAAAGGACTTGCATATAGACTACGGTGTGCTACTGAAGTTCAAAGATATACATGCCTACAATACCAGTTGCACTAATCTAGAATATTTGTGCTTGATTCTGGGCCTGTAAAATGTACTGCATGAATCCCAATTAATGGATAAAATGAAGATAACCAGATCAAACTATAGAAACCAATCTTTCAATGCAAGCATAGACTTCAGTCTAAGTTCTTGTAACCTATGAGATTTTACAAAAGCAGTCCTACAATTGTAAAGGCGATCTCTACTGTTCATTAATAAACAGCTGGCAAAAAAGACATGTATTACTGGGAAAAAACACCATCTTTCCTAACCTGTAATCAAAATATCAGCCAAACAGGTTTACCTGTAAAATATTCACCAAACTCTTGTTCCAGTTTCATGGCTTTCTCAAAAATCTTATTTGCTTGCTCATATGTCTGCCTTCTATTAAGCTCCCTGTAGGCAAAAAGACAAAGTTTTAGCACATCAGTGTCACAAGTCACATAAAAATAAAACCCACATTCTAGGTAACAAGAAACTGCAGCAAACAACGAGGCTAACAAAATATTTGGTGCACATTCTGTACATTACGTTAAAAAAATAATAGCCAGTTTATTATGATATATCTATACATCAGGGGAAAACTTTGTGTAAACCTTTTAGCCCTTTGTGTATATCTCTTCTTAAGATCTCAAGCTCCTTCACGTGGGATGCATACGGCTCCTTCTATGTCACCAATAATTAGTGTGTCTCTATGTCTGGGATCCTGCATTCCTAAACCTGCTTAATAAAAGAGAGAGGGAGATGCGGACAAAGAAAATTGTACTATCATAATAATGAACTTCACTACATGGAAGTTCTTCTAATACTATGCAGATGTAATACCTTTTACCAATATAAAAGTAGGAAACAGCAATGCATCCACTGTAAAATGCCTTCATAAAAATAACTATTATGGTAAAGTCTCTAGTATTTGTTACATCCTACTTCAAGGAGCCCTTTACAGTGTGCAGAGTACTTTAGTAGAATAAGCTAAAGTCCAAAAACATACCTCAAAAGAAGTAATAAAACACCAGTGTGTGTCTAAAAATAAGAGTTTTAAAGACAGATTGTCTTGAAGGACAGCCCACAGAAATGATGCTCAAATCTTTTTTTTAAACACCTTTATTAAATTATCACTTAAAACCTAAGCACACATACAATAACAGAAAATAAAACCATTTTAACATGTTTCCATTTGAGTGCGACTTCAAGCCAGCAGAATGTGTACTTTAACTTTGCATCTATTAGGTCAATCAACAAAGGTTTAATTGCACTAATTAGGTTACTGGCAAGGTTATATAAGGGTAGTAGTGAACATTTAGAGTTATCTGATGTTTTTTTGATGAGAATGAATTGGTTGTATGTCAGCGTTAAATCTTATATTCTGTTTGCTGGTGCTGTGTCTATGTGAACAAACATTGTGGTTTGCGGTGGAAATGGCTATCCGAGTGCTTTTTGGTATTTATTGGTTACCGTTTGAGCACTTTTCATCCTTTGCACTGGTTTTGGTCATTTTTGGAGGATGGAAGGGCTTATTGCTTCCACCGAGGCTGTTTCAGTTGGGAACATCAGTGAAAAGGCTATCATGAGTCTGATTGCCCAGTTGACACAGCTTGTGGAATTGCTGACAACAGTTTGCCATTCCCTACCTAAACCTGCCTCCAAACCTTTACTGCCTGGTAATCATAAGGCATGGCAGCATGAAGAAGGAGGAAATGGAGTGTGTACTTGTCATTGTTCAAATGGAGAGAATGGCTTAGTTAAGTCCCCTGTGTTTGATGGAAGAAGGACTCCAGAGGTCTTATGCTCCAGTGTGATGTCTTCTAATAGTAATGGGCACAAGAATTTGAATTTAAGGACTGAAAAACGGACACAAGGTGACTGCTCTAGCATAAACAGTAATGCTGTGGTTAATGAATGTAATTTGAATACATGGCTTAATAAGCATGTACTTTTGATAAATATGAACAAAGTAAAATGTAAAATAGTAAAAATAATGACGATGACACTTGTGCTAACAATTTAAATAAGTTACAGGAACGGCTTTTTAAATTTAAGACTTTAAATGCTGACAATGCTTACTTAAAATAATGCATTAAATTAAATATTGTACTGAAGGGACCGAGGGTATTTAGGTAGCCTAACAATATAGAAAAGGGTTCAGAATTCCATCTGGAAGTTTTAAATATTTTTGACAGTTGTGGTTTTGGTATTCTATGTGCCATTATTAAGCAGAATGAGAGGGTTATGGAGGTACTGAATGATAGAATAAATAATGTAAATTCCTGCTTGATTAATGACCTCACGTTTTCTGTGGATCAAGAAAAGAAAAAATACTTTGATCTGAGAATGCAGATTGATGAAAAATTAAATGGGATTTTAAACAGAAAGAAAAGGAAATTATAAAGGGATATGTATGTATGCACAGAAAATTCAGTATCCAAAACCAAAAGGTTATATGAATTTTGATAAAGGGGAGGGGGGAATTTTTAGACATAATAAAGATAGACATTTTATTAATAGAATGAATAATGGTTATGGATATCATGGTAGTGATGAAAATTGTGAAGTTAGTGATGAGGGACTGCGAGGACCAGGTGATATGAATGACCCTTTAGAGTACCCCCCCCCCCTGCGGAGGTCGGAGAGGCTGAAAAACAAGGCACCAACCGACTACTATCAGGGCAACTGGAGGGGGTGGAACAACAAGGGAATGAGACAGGGGTATTAAATGCATTTAACTTTAAATCATATGGATAGTGAAGTGATTCCCCCAATGAACAGGATTCTATTGAAGGTGAAGGTCCCAAGTTTAGACGACATGGACATACTATCTTTAATTACAGTAGTTTAACTATTACAAAAGTATTTCTTGATTTATTTTCCAAAGGTTTCAAGTTTGTACCAAAGAAAAAAATGCGAGATAAGTAAATTATTAATAGACTTAAAATGTTTGTCCGTAAGAAAAATCTGGAACTCTTAATGAATGTTCATGTAGATATAGGTGGGAATTTAAGAAGGAAGAGTACATGGAATCCCCCACTACATCCACAATTAAAACATTTCAAAAATGCTGTGGAAACAGAATTAAGGGAAAAAATTCTAAAAACAAAGTATGGTCTAACCTGACAGTAGAGGAAAGGTCACTATTTGAGTCTATTAGATCTAATAATTTTGTTAGGGTTATGAAACCAGATAAGGGTGGGGGAACTGTACTTATGGACTCTATTATATATGAAAGTAAAATGATAGATTTATTACTTGATGAGAGTAAACATACTAAGGTATTGATTAATGAGATACATATCGCGTATAAGAAAAATATATTTAGCCCTTAATGACTTGGTGATTGAAGAGTTTATTGATACAGAAACCTTCAGATTTTTACATAACAAAGAACCTAGGGTCCCATCTATATTTGGGATCCCAAAGGTCCATAAGGACATAGATAGCACACCACTTAGGCCAGTAGTGGCTGACCACTTAGGCCAGTAGTGGCTGCTAGTCAATCAGTTTACGGCCCCTATAGCCAAATACATAGATTTTAAAATAAAGAATATGTCCATGGGGGCAATTAATGTTTTAAAGGACTCTTGGGACTTTTTAAGGAGTGTTAGGAATAACTTGAGCACAAATAACATTATTTTCATCACCATTGATGTGATTGATGTCTTTACCTTGATTCCGCATAAGGAGGGTTTAGATTTTTTTGAAGAAATCCTAAGAACGGATAACAAATTTACTGAGAAAGTTTACGTGTTTTTGGCATTAGTGGAAATGGTTCTTAACAATAACTTTATATATTTCAAGAATGAGTTTTTCCACCAAACTAAGGGAGTTGCCACGGGAGCTTTGTGTGTCCCTACATATGCCAACTTGGTAATCTCATGGTGGGAGGAGACACTTGTGTTCAGTTCTGGACTTAAAGAATGTTGTGTGCTTTACAAACATTACTTTGGACAATATTTGTCTTTTTTGGGTAGAAAGTGAAGAAAGATTTACAGAATTTCTCGACTACATATCGAATAGTACTGACTTTCTGGAATTCACTTATAAAATTGGATATAAAAGTATTGATTACCTTGATGTTACCATTATGAAGGACGATAATAAGTTTGCATCTAAGGTCCACAGGAAGGACACATATTGTAACTCATTTTTACATTTTCAAAGCGCCCATCCATTTTCCCAAAAGAAAAGTATTGTAAAAGACCAATACGTTCGGGGAAGTAGGATGACAGCTGATAAGAATGATTTTATTAATGAGAGTGCTTTGTTAAAATCTATGCTTAGAAAGAGGGTACCTTGAGACACTTATAAAGGACATACAGGATGAAGTCTTTCAACACAGAAAGGGTAGATTTGCACCTATTTTAGGTATGGGTGACATGGTACCAGTGGTAAACGAGGTTAACAAGTTGGATGTTGGATATGAAAATGCTTTTATTTTGGACTATAATGGGGATTCTAACATTATTAGGGACTCAATATGAGGCTTTCTATGTAGGCAAGATGGAAAGATGTTTGAAGAAAAGAATACATGAACATGTCTATGACATTAGGAAATGTAATTTGAGAAATGCACTTTATAAGCACACACATTTTTATTTTTTGTTTTAGACGAGGTCCTGGTTGACTTTAGGGGTGGCCCTTGGGAGACCAAGTTAGAGTATAGAGAGGTATACTGGTAGCTGGTGTTGGAAGCAAATAGATGGCCAGGTCTGAATGACATGGTCTCCCTGGCCCCAATATTAAAGTTAAGATCAGCTAAATTATAAGGTAGTGGCATTTGAATAATTATTGTAATATGTTGTGTTATTTTAATTCTCTATTTTTTACCTCATTGTATGACAATTGTCTTATTTTAAGCATTTTAAACTACTTTTTTAAAATATGTTTATACTTATGAACCCTTCATACTATGAGTTAACTGTTTAGTTTTTACGGTGCAGTATTTCTTTGGAACACTAGAGAGAAGCATTCTTTATACACATTTTAATTTGCATCAATTTTTTAAACATTTTATATATATTTTAGTATAGAATATTTGTACTGAATATGTAGTATTGTGTTAATATTTGTTTTGATATGTGTTTTAACAAATTATGGTTACAATGTTTAGGAATTTTAAATAAGAAAGATTTTAGAACATGTTCAGTGCGAGTTCAAGCCAGCAGAATGTACACTTTAACTTTGCATCTATTAGGTCAATCAACAACGGCTTAATTGCACTAATTAGGTTATTGGCAAGGTACGGTAGTAGTGCAACATTTAGAGCTATCTGATGAAGTTTTTTGATGAAAACGACTGGTTGCATGTCAGTGTTAAATCTTATATTGTAGTTGTTGGTGCTGTGTCTATGTGAATAAACATTGCGGTGGAAACGGCTATCAGAGTGCTTTTTGGGATTTAATGTTTCCATTTAAATACAATATACATTGCATTGATTTGTTTTGCTACTATCATTAGCACATTATAAAAAATGCTGAATTTCTGCTTTCCCTTAAAACCTCACACCTCTTCCTGAACATTATATTAATCATTCCTAGTTTCCATTTACTTCTGTGTAATTTTCTCCTTTCCTTTTCTAAAGACTCCTCTTCCAGTTCTTTTCCCTCTTTTTATAGTATTCAATACCTCAGATACAGTTGGTGTAAACTCTGATTTCCATTTTCTAGTAATTGCTTTTTGGCAGCCAACAAGAATTAAACTTAATAAGGCTTTATTATGTCTATGCAGTTCGCATCCTGTACTCAAAATAATGTTCTTCTTTTCCAGCCATTTGCTCACTTGATATTTCTGATAGAGTACCCTTTAGGGAATTTATAAAGCCTGCCAGCTCATTATACTCCCATAACATTATGTTCCAGTTACCTCTTTCATCTCTATCACACCTCCAATATTTGCTATCTACCTGAGGAAAAATTCTTTAAAGATAAAAATATCTATCCAAACACTTCCAAGCAAAGATCCTAAACCTTTTGGACTTGGGTGCATACGTGGGAGGCATAGCTATGTCTTCCCATTGTTTTCCTGGAAATTGCTTTTCCAGTTTCTTTTACCAATCTTTTCCAAACTCCTCTGATTGATTCTTATAGTTACCATGCAATATTTTATATGCCCTATAAACATACCTCTCAACCATACAGAATTCCTCAGTAAATATCAATTTTGAGGGCAAAATATTGGGGTGCCACGAATTCCCGAGTGGACCCTTTAATTTCCAAATTCCCATTTTTTTTTTTGACAAATTTTTTCCCGACGTCATCAGATGCAGGGCATGCATGATGATGTCAGCTTCACGAGGCAGACAAATACTTAATTTAAATTTAACTTGCAGAGTCGGACTGGCATGTTTATTCAGGCAGTGGCTCCTCCAGGTAAAAAGATTATAACTGGGGCTTGACTTAATTCTGTTTACTAGTCTTTCCAATCAAATTAACCAGTCTGTGTATTGTTGTATTTTCTTTCTTTCTTTATGAGAAACGGCAGCCTGCTTTGGACTGTGTTTGCTTAATTTGGGACTGGTCATGTGCAGCACTAGCAGGGCGAGATGTTTGCGTCTATGTCACATTATTGAAATCTTACTACATCGAATCACTAAAGGTCGATCTCTACTGATTGATGTAGTAAAACATTGAATAACGCTTAAAAAACAAAAAGCAAACAAAAATAAAAACTAACAAGCGTAGGCAGAGGGCAAGCCCCCCTGCACCACCACCCCTACTTAAATATTCCAACTCCGAGACCACACTACATTATAGTAAATGTAAATCTCCCACTACGGATATTTCCATTTACCTGCACAATGTTCTGCGCTTTCGATGATGTGGTACTGACAATATACGCTTCGATATTGTTGGCTTTCGACATCGTGAAGTAGACCCAGATGTTTACGTGAGGTGCTGCAAGATGTTTACTTAAACTTCTTTGGGCTTGATTACGTTTACAGGCAAGCTATGTGTGTGTGTGCATCACGTTGTACTTAAGCTGTGTTATTCAGGCAGTGCACAGCCCGGCTCCTCCAGCAATTCTATTTACTGGTCTCTGGTCTTTTATGTACAGAAATTAACCTGTGTGCTTAAGTATACTGCTGCATTTTTTTCTTTCTTTATGCTCAACTCTCATCTGTGAGATGGACTGTGTTTACTTAATTTGGGACCATTGTGTGTTACTGTTAATTTACCAGGCATCAAGCGCTCGCGAGCGTGTGTGTGTGTCTGTGTGTAAAATGCCCCAGTTATGTCTAACTGGTGGTTAGGGTTACTCAGACTCAAACCCTGTACCTTAGGAGCAACAGCCTAAATTCTCTACCCATATCACCACTTGTGATTCAAGGAATTAAATCCATAGTTCTCAATTGTTTAAAGTTTTAAAGAATGTCTGGAATATTTGTCTCATACTTTTGGTCTGTTCTTCTTAAAATTTGTGGTTTTCTGGCAAATCTCCGAGAACTGAATTCACTAAGTGTAAATATGGATCAAACTATCAACCGCCCAGTCTTCTTTCCAGATTTTTCAAACAAACTGGAGTAAATGTTACACCTGTTAGATGTCCACAGACAGTTATGTTTTTAACGAAACAGGACAAAACGTTTCAGAAAATCTTATCAATTATTTTTTTATTCCTTTTGGACATAAAATTGGGCAAACCAATTACTAAAGTGACCTTACCCAAATGGTTGATTGCATTTCCTTTGTTTACAGCAAATTGGATTTGTCTTTACCAAAACCTCTAAGAGCTCATTTCAAAATGTATATGGCAACTTCTTCAGCATTTCCATCCAGATCTTCCTTGGACGATATGTGTGCAGTTGCAACTTGGGGTGAACCTCATAACTTTGTTGCTCTCATTACAGATTAGATCTGGTCTCTAGGGGAAGAGCAGCCTTCAGCTTAGTAGTGCTCAGGAACATCCCTTCCTTAGAGTCCTCCCAGGATTGAGGTATTGGGGGACTCTGTCCCATTCGTTAAGGAATGAATGAAAATGACATCAGATAAAGAAGTTATGTACTCACCACAACATTCCATCTGTGTTGTCCCTTTACATTCTTTCTTAACTTCCCTCCCACCAACTCCCCCCACCAATTTAACTTCTGGAAGGATCAGAAGATGCTAAAGAAACCAGTGTTCCTTTGTTTAAGCCTCCAGGTACTGGTTATAGATAAACTTCCTTTACTCAAGATAAATTTTCTTTATTCACTAAAGTCAATAAACAAGATCTGAGGTATGGCACGGGACTAATGCATTATGGGCTGCAGAGCAGCTTGAGAGCTTTCAGTGTTCCACAAGCTGTAAAAAGTGTCAGAGTCAGATCCAAAGGTCAGACATGAACCAACTGTTGAGGAAGAATGAAAATGAACACAGATGGAATGTTATGTTAAGTACATAACTTTTTTTCCAGTGGAATGTGAATACATGCCATTGTAATCCTTCTTCCTTGCCAATAGTCCATTACTACCAATAATCTACCATTTTTGCCTTTTTCCCCTCATCTATCACTTTTGGAACCCCTCCAGCAATTAGTATAATTACTCCTCTTTTCCTCTATCCATAACATTCTGCTGAATATCCATAATATTGTACAGAATACCCATTCTGAAATCCTCTGTCAAATTCACTTGCTCATTTCTTTCCAAATGTCTCTCTTGCAACACTTTTATTTGCACTCTGCATTTCTTAATACAATTCAATACTCTTTCCTTTTTATCTATACCTGTTAAAGCCATTCATGTTCGAAGATCATATGGACAACATAGCCATCATGATAAAAAGCTATTTTTCCCACGTTATTCAGGACAGTTTTTTGAATGTGTATTTCCAGTTTTTGTGTTACATGCATATACTAATGTGTGGCAGTCTGATCTTTTATGTATTTTTTTCATCCCCATTTGAACATATGTCACATTTTCAAGATGTTTTGTTTTAATGAAAACAGTCAAAAAAAAAAAAAACTTGAAAAAATGCACAAAACTATGTACATCTTCAAAACATGAAGTTTAACCTTCCAGAAGGGAAAAACTGCCCCAAATTGATGGCTAAACCTGCAGGCATTATCTAAACTAAAATTACGGTTACCCATGCTAAACAGTAAACTACAGTCTGTGGTCCTACTTACACTGATTACTATCTGTTCTTTTCTTACCCCGATGTAAAAACAGCTTGTCTGTCCAAAAACATTAACCTATAGGCATAAAAACGTGCAATGGCTATCTTTAAAGAAAAATAAATTGCACCATGTTCTATTAAACTATTAATGCTGCTAGGGAGGTTCATAACTCTTATTCACTTCTCATAATTTTAAACTTTTTTTCACTGAACTGCTTCCCATTGTACCTTTAAATTTTGCATTTACATCAGCAAAGAATACTCAGAATTCTCAAGATTAACTGCTTGCACCAGCAGACAGCTGGTCCCCATGGAAATGTACTCTGCAATGTGTCCTTCTAAATTTGACTTCGAAAAGAATGCACAGCTGTCATCTGCTGCAGGGATCTGGACTCCACTAAACATTTTGCCAATAGAAAAAGTACAGTTGTGTACCTACCATAAATGTAGATGTTCGAGTGTATTCACTGTTGCAGTGATTACACTTGGGTTATCCTGCTGGCAAGCTACCCGCAGTCGGCCTGAATTCCAAAGTCCTGGTCTGGCATCGGTTGCTGTCGCCTCTTCCCTGACGTCAGTGCGCCAGGGGTATATAAGATGCAGCCGACGCCATTTTCTTCAGTTTTTCTTGCCCCAAATGTCAGGTGCCCACAAATGGATAGGCTAAAAACATTGCTTATAAAAAGCATGCACTAAAATAAACAATACCTTCATCTACAAGCAAATATACCACATAGGTTGTATAGAATAGAGAAGTACAGAAAAGTTCCAGCATAGAAAGGGGGATGGTGGGTGGGTAACCTGGACTGCAACAGTGAATACACTCGAACATCTACATTTATGGTAGGTACACAACTGTACTATGTTCATCGTGTTTCACTGTTGCAGTCATTACACTTGGGTTGAATCCCAAAGCTGAGGTTGGGCGGCTGGGTCTAAATAGAATTAGGAGTGGCTATGAGGCCCTGCAGAACTGCAGTGGCAAAGCCTGCTCTAGATTTAGAGTAAAGAGGTAAGTGGTAGTGCTTGGAAAAGTGTGCACTGAAATCCAAGTTGCAGCCTCCAAAATGTCCTTGGTTGGTACTCCTCTGAGTAAGGCTGCCGATGTGGCTGCTGCCCTGGTCAAACGTAGCCTAATGCCCTTAGGCACTGATTTGCCATGCTGTGCATAGCAGAAATGAATGCAGTGTCCTATCCATTTTGAAATAGTCTGCTTTGAGATGGCCTTTCCTTGTGATCCTGCAGCATATGCCACTAAAAGTTGCTCAGTCTTTCTGAAAGCTTTAGTTTTGTCCAAGTAGAAGCGTAGCTGTCTGTGTATGTCCAAAGAATGCAGAAGTCTCTCCCCTTTATTCTGGGGATTTGGATAAAAAGTAGGCAAATGAATGGTTTGATTAAGAGCCACACTGGATACTACCTTTGGCATAAATGTTGGGTTTGTCCTTAGAGAAACCCTGTCCAGATGGAAAATGATAAAATGTTCCACTGCCATTAATGCCTGTAACTCTGAGACTCTTCTTGCTGAAGTTATTGCTAGGAGCAGAGCTGCTTTCCACGATAAGAATTTTATCTCAGCTGTATTGGCTGGCTCAAAAGGAGGCAGTGTGAGCTTTTCCAAGACAAAATTGAGGTCCCATGTAGGTATCGGTGCTCTCTTCTTGGGGGTCTTATGTTTTTGGCCCCTCTGAGGTACTGCCTTAGCAGTGGATGTGAAAAAATAGGTGGTTGCGTATTGTAATGAGCTGAAATGGCAGAGGCATGGATCTTAATTGATGAGAAGGATAGGCCTTTGTCCAGCATCTCAGTTAGGTATTGTAAAAACTGAGGAATATTTGGAACAAGTGGGTCAATTCCTTGTGCCTAATTCCGAGCACAGAATCTCTTCCATTTTTCTGCATAAGATTTTCTGGTGCTGGGCCTCCTGGCTTCCAAAATGACATCCATAACTGCTTTAGAGAGAGGTGTGTTCTGAGTGTTATATTATTCGCCATGCAGCCAGATTTAAGGTTCTGCGTTGGCTGTGCAGGATCTGATTGTTTTGTTGGGTCAGAAGATGAGGAATTTGAGGTAAAGTCCAGGCTGGGCCTTGAGACATGCTCTTTAGGATTGGGTACCAGTGCTGGCATGGCCAGTCTGGGGCAATCAAAATCATTTTTGGCTTCTCTTGTCTGACCTTTAGGAGTACCTTGGGGAGGAGAGGCAGTGGAGGAAAGGCATAAACTGTCAGGGTTTTCCAGCTGAATGATAGAGCATCCACCTTCCATGCTTGTGTGTGATAAGTCCTTGTGCAGAATCTCTGTAATTGGCAGTTGTGAGGGGAGGCAAATAGGTCTATGTCTGGGCATCCCCATTTCCTTGTTATCATGCTGAAGACTTGTGGATCTAGTTTCCACTCATGAGGGTCCATGAGGTTTCTGCTTAGTTCATCTGCCAGAGTATTTGTCTTTCCTGGCAGGAATTGTGCTTGCAGATGCACTTGATAGGTCAGTGCTGTGTTCCACAAAGTCATGGCCTGCCTGCAGAGGGGGTAGGAAGGTGTGCCCCCTTGCTTGTTTATGTACCACATGACTGTAGTATTGTCAGTCTTTAGCAATAATTGTCCTGGATGGAGAAGATCCTTGAAGGCTGTCAGGGCATTCTGTACAGCTAGCATCTCTTTTTGATTAATATGAAGATGCATTTGGCTTGCGGGCCACGTTCCCTGAATACATTTTCCTGCCATGTGTGCCCCCCAGGCATAATCCGATGCATCTGTTGTTAGTGCCTGCCTGGCTGCGGGTAAAGTGAATGCCTGTCCCTTTTTGTGGTGACAGGCCAGTGCCCACCATTGAAACTCCTGTTGCAGGCAGGGAATGAGAGTAATTATTGTTTCCAGGCTGTGGCAATGTTGAGTCCAAACACTTTTTAGATACCATTGTAGCTTCCTCATATGCAGTCTTGCATATGGAATTAGCAGAATGCAGGATGCCATGAAGCCCAAAGCCTGCAGAATGTTTCTTGCAGGTAACTGGGTTTTTGTTGCCATTATTTGGAAGTAATGAGTCAGTTGCCTTTGTTTGTCTGGCGTGAGATAAGCCATCTGGGCAGTTGTATTTAAGCTTGCACCCAGGAATATTATCTCTTGTGAGGGCACTAGTTTTGATTTCTTTTCGTTTACTGTGTACCCTAGGCAAATTAGTAATCTTTTTACAAAGGCCAGATGCTTTAGTAGAATGTCCTTGCTCTCTGCTTGAATAAGGCAGTCGTCCAAGTAGGGATATATTTGAATTCCTCTGTCTGCAAAATGCAATTACTGGTGCCAGGCATTTTGTGAAAACCCTGGGCGCAGTAGATAAGCCAAAGGGCAGTGCAGAGAATTGGTAGTGCATTGAGCCAGCTATGAATCTGAGGAATCTTCTGCAAGATTGTCTGATTGGGACATGCAGGTATGCCTCTGAGGTCCAAAGTTACGAGCCAAGCCTTCCTGCCCAGCATGGGCAGAAGTTGCTGCAGTGTCAACATTTTGAATTTTGGAACGTCCAGAAAAATATTTAGAATAGACAGGTCCAGTATTGGTCTCCAGGCTTTGTCCTTTCTGGGTACCAAGGAAAAGTCTTGAGTAAAATCCTTGTCCCTGCTCTTGCTGTGGTACTCTTTGAATAGCCCTCATGTCCATGAGAGATGAAATTTGCTTTTGTGCCTCTGCTCACTGATTGTGTGGCAGGTCTGGCATACCTTTTGCCTTTGGGAGGGTGTGCAAGTGGAACCTGTAGCCCTGAGAAACAATATTCAGTACCCATTTGTCCTAGGGGATCATGTGCCAATTTTGTGAGAAAAGTGCTAGCTTTGCCCCTAAGGGTGCTGCCAAAAGGTAAGTGCTTGGCAATGGCAGTGGGAAGTCATTGGGACTGCTTCCTATATGGTTGTGATTTGTCTTCTCCGCTTTTGGAGGCAGAAGCACCCCATTGTTTAGGCCTGTATGAGCCTTGGGGCTGAGATCTGCCTCTAGGGCGTCTGTATCTGCCTCTTTGTGGCCTGTCTGACACTGGAAAGGACCATTTCTTAGAAGGCCAGTTCCTGCTAAATCTGGGTGGCTGAACCTGTAAGAAATCCTTTACTGTCTGCATTGATTTCGCTTAATCCTCCATTTTCTTTAACACCTCTTCTGGCTTAACACCAAACAAAGTATCATGCTGTAATGGAGCATCCAACAATTTTGCTTTAACATGATCAGGCAGACTCTGTTTCTTTAACCAAGCATGCCTTCAAATGACAGAGCCTGTAACTGCTGCCCTGCAAGAAGCCTCTAGTGAATCAAAACCACATTGCAAAGTATGCTTTCCCACTTGTTCAGCTGCATGCAATAAATCCTGCTTTCCTTGTTTTCAGGACATTCAGAGTTTGTCAGCATTTTCTGTTTTAGCAGAGACATTAGGTATTGCTGATCTTTAAGCATGTTAAACAGGCAGTTTATAAAGCCCTTACAGCTAAAGTAGCAGAAGTGTGAACTTTTTCCCCCATCTGTCCAGTGCTCTAGAATCCCTATCAGAGGGAACAGGTTTTTTTGCAGTGGAAGTCTTGACCCCCTTTGGAACCCTGAGATATAGTTTCTGGGTCAGCAGCAGGGATTTTATAAAGAAATTTATGTGAATCTGGAACCCTGTAGTACCTATCTGGCTTAACTGGTGCAGGGGGTAAAGAATCAGGAGACAGACTGCACTCAGAAAATACATCTACAATGTCTAGCACAGGAGAAATTGCAAGAGGTCTGTGTTGAGGCAATAAAAGAAAGTCTCTGAGCCTTTTCTTGGATTCTGAATAATCTTGACTGTTCCAGTGGAAATGCTCCCTTCATGGTGTGCAGGGTTTCCCCAAAAGAATAGTCCTGAGGAGGAGAGGCTGAAGGGATAGATTCTTCAGCATCAGAGTCATCATAGGGAGGAAGAGAATATCCCTGTTCTGAAGAGGAATCAGATGAAATAGAAACCTGATCAGAGGAGTCAGTCAGTGTCTTGCCTAGGCCTTTTATCAGGAGGGGGATGGGAACCCCTGATCAAAATAATTAGGTCCTCGGCCATTTTAAGAATCTGTTTCGTAGGCTGGGATGACTGTCCAGGAGAATGCTGTACTTGTTTCTTTGTCTTTAAAGGTGTTTTAGACTTGGTCTTGGTTGCTGAAGTGGTCCTAATAGCAAGCTGTGTAGGTCTGAAAACACCCTCAGAAGCCGATGCCTGCTCAGTGGCTCTGGACCCATCTGAGGGAGTAGTTTCCATAGGCCCAATACCTTGAGTTTCCAGAGGCCTAGTTCTCTCCACGTGGGAGTCGGAGGCGGCCTGTGGCTCTGAGGTAGCAGGTTGTCAGGGGCTGCGAAAGCATCTCACTGAGAACCGGCGACTGGCCTAGAAGAGGCGGTTTTGCGCCTCGGATGCCTGTCCTTTTCTTTTTCCTTGCACCTTTTATGAACTCCGGTTGTTGGCTGTTCCGACGGCATTATATAGTTAAACCTTCGGCCAAAGTAATGGAAAGCAAAATCGTACCGATGCTTAATAGTTCGTTGGTTAAATCTAGCACAAAACCGACAACTAGCAACGTCGTGGTCAGGGCCTAGGCAAGGAATAAAGTAAGAATGAAAATCCTTATGAGGTATTTGCTTCCCACAAGGAATACAATTGTTAACTTTTACTGACATCGATCTGGAGCAAGAAAAAGTTTCCAACGGGGAACTTAGCTTTATTGAAAACTTTGGATCTGAAATTCAATTTCGAAAATCTCAGGAGTCGGCCGACCGGCACTTGCGAACTGCTTTTGCTTCGGGCACCGCGCGGCAAGAAAGACTGAAGAAAATGGTGTCGGCTGCATCTTATATACCCCTGGCGCACTGACGTAAGGGAAGAGGCGACAGCAACTGACGCCGGACCAGGACTTTGGAATTCAGGCCGACTACGGGCAGCCTGTCAGCAGGATAACCCAAGTGTAATGACTGCAACAGTGAAACAGGATGAACATAAAGCGAATATCTTTGCAGTTGTAAGCAGCTTAGCATTTTCATGGCTTTCATAATTTTGTCTTATTTTTAAAGCCTGCATACTTACAAAAAAGAATAGTTGTGTAAAGTCTTACCATGACCATAGAAGTGAACAGACATCTGGCCAGCATACAACAGATTTTAGCTACTGCAAGGTATGTAGGACATTGCATGTATGCACTGTAAACATCAGCCATAAAAGGACGTCTGCATGTACAATCCTCAGAACTTTTCTGCTACTATTTGGAAAGCTTGACTTGTATAACTCTCACTCTTCTGCAAATTTCTTGAACTGCTGAGTTGTAAACTGTACACCATTGTCAGAAATGACTCTGTGCAGACTACCATGGACAGAAAAATGTTACTTCAACTTAGTAATGACAGTACTGGAAATTAGGTTAGGAAGTAGGTCAGTCTCGAACCAACTTGAATAAGAGACTACTAACACCAAATAAAGTTGACCATTCCATTCAGATATCTGTGGCTACTGTTGACCAAGGTAGCTCAGGAATCTGGATTAACTGAAGTGGTTTGTTTTGTTGATGCAGCTTTGTACTATTACATACTGAACAGGATGAAAGTACTTTCTAAATATCTCTTGACAAAGAAGGCCAAAATAGTAGTCCTCTCACCCTTCTTTTGGTAGGATCAGTTCCTGGGTGGCACAATACAAGATTTTAATGTAATCTTGTTCTCCTTGCAACAACCACCTTAGGACCTTTTATAACTATACCATTGTCTGACAAAATCTCATCTCTGTATGGAAAATAAGGTTGCAGTTCTGATAAACAAGATTGCTTTGAAGGCCACCCTTGACTGATAAAATAGTTGAGCTTCTGGAGAATTGGATCTAAAGCTGTGTGATTTATGAGCTCATCAAGAGGTGTAGAAGAAAAATTTCTCACTTTCATGTCCTTAAAATCAAGTTGCTCAGTATTATGCTGTTCTGTGGTTTTTCTGCACGATCTGGATAAGGTATCAGTAAGTTAAAGAAGTCTGCCTTTTGTATAGACAAGACTGAAATCGTACTTTTGCAATCTGAGCACCATGCATTGAAGACTAGCTGGAGTTGTATGCACAGGCTTTCTCAAAATAGTAACTAAAGGTTGGTGGTCAGTTTTGATCAGGAAAGGTCGACCATAAATATAATCATGGAACTTCAAACATGTACACAATTGCCAAAAGCTCTTTCTCAATCCAGGCATACTACATCTCGGTTTGAGTAAGAGTTCTCGAAGCACTATTGGTCTACCCTCTTGAAGAACGACTGCACCTAGACCAAACTTAGAAGCATCACAGGAAAGAGTAACTGGTTTGTGAACATCATAGTAGCTGAGAGTTGGCAATTTTCTGTTTCAGGACATCAAATACTCTCTGGTGCTGTTCTGACCATGACCAAATTTCATCTTTGTGTGTTAACTCTCTGAGCGTTGCTGAAAGTTGACTTAAATCTGGAATGAACTTGCCTAGATAGTTGACTATGCCAAGAAAGCATTGTCTGGGGCTGCCATTTCTAGAATTGCTGTTTGCTTGGAAGGATCTGGTCATAAGCCTGAACTAGTAAACAAGTGACCAACACAGCAGCTTCTCATAGCCTGAACTTGCACTTCTGAGTAATCAGCTTAAGATTCACTCGACGTGCTCTTTCCAAAACTTTCTTGAGGTTTCTATTAAGTTCAACTTCACCATTGCCTCCTACTAGAATATCATCTACTACAATAGCACAGGGATAGCCAAAAAAAATTTGCTCCACTGCACGCTGAAAGACTTCACTGGCCAAATTTATTCTAAATGCCACTCTCAGAAATCTGTATCTTCCAAATGGTACTGTACCAAATGTGGTTAACAATGAAGATTTTTGGTCAAGCAAAATTTGCCAAAATGAACTCTTTGCATCTAAGGCATAAACAGTGGCGTTTGGCGTGACGGCAGCAACTTCTTCAACTGTGTGCATTGGATGATGAGGCCTTTTTAATGCTATGTTCAAATCTCTTGGATAAATACATATTCTGATATCTGAGCTTTTCTTATGAGCTACCACCATGGAGGATATCCATTCGGTAGGTTCTTCTACTGGACAAATTACTCCTAGCTGTACCATTTTGTCTAGCTTGGCTTTGACTCTGGTCTGCATAGCAACTGGAACTTTCTGTGCTGGTCTGATAACTGAGCTGACCTCTGGGTTTAACTTCACAGAGTACACCTGGTAGTTTACCTAATTTGTCTGCAAAAATATCAGTATACTCAGAAAAAAATGTTTTTGTTGAAATTTGATTTGTTGTCAGGCAGGCTTACATGGTGGACTTTTTTAAGTGAAATGAGTCCCATTTTCAAACAGTCTCTGAGGCCTAATAATGACTGCATGTGTCTCTTGACTTTGAAAAACTGCAAGTCATAGCTGTTCCCAGAAGAGTAACATGAAATCACTCCTGAGCCTTTGGTTTGAATCTTTTCACCACAATAATCAACAAGCTTCACACACTTTGTCAAATCAATTATTCTGTAGCTTTTACTCTAGTATAAACATTTCTGCAGACATAACATTGCAAGCACAGACACACCACCAACATAAAAAGTAGGGCTGCAGCTTTCTAATTGATCAAGTTGCGTCTTGGAATGTCCTCTTAATAAAAGAATGTGCCTTATTTGATTTACAAAACCTTCTGAAATTATTACACTTACTGCAAGAAAGACACTGCTGACCAAAAGCTAAGCACTTCTCTCTTTTGGGCTCATGATTTCCATCACAATTACGGCAGTTGATTATGAAACTGGGCGGGGGCACATATTTTGACTCACCCTTGTGCTTCAATGAGTATGGTCTGGAATTTGCTGGAAAGACTCGGGGGTTTCCCAGGACTGTTGCAGGACCTGCAGTAGCTGCCATGTGCTTGGGCCCATTTCTTTTAACTACATACTGCATACTATCAACATGAGCTTTGTCACTGTGCCTTTGCAGCTATTCTCATTTGTAAGCATACCTGTGTGCTTTTCTGTAAGATTGTATATCTGACAAATCTCAATGGCCTTATTCAAAGTTAAATCACTGTCTCAAAGCAAAATCTTTCTCATTGTATTATTAATACCACATACAAGCCAGTCTTTTAGCAACTAATCTCTCAAATCACCAAATCTGCAAGTTTTAGCCTTATTTCTCAAGTCAGTAATACATGCTGCAAAAGTTTCACCAGGCTTTTTATCCCTTGTGTAAAAAAGGTGCCTTTCCATTGTAATATTTGTTTGGGGGTTACACATTTCTCTAAATTTATGTTTTAAGCACTCAGGGTCTTCCCTTGTTTCAGTTGATACCACTATATGGCAGTTTTCCCCCTCCCCTGCAAACACAGCAGGTGCATACACAAATGAACGCTCTTTTTCAGTGGCATCTGAACCAGCTAAATTAAGAAGAATAAATGGCTTTGTACGTGTATCTTTGTTAGAAAAAGCAGCCTGTATGAAAATATTGTATTCCTGCTCAAACACACTCCAATTTTCTGCAATACTGTTATCAAGCACAAGTGGTGCGGGTCTGCGAAATCCTTCTGCCATGCCTGCAGATTATAGTAAAACACAAATGCAATCTTGGCCCTTGTGATTATGTACGAACATTCACACACACCAGGTACTTGTAATAACATTCAAATGCACAGTAAGCTCTTTGAAATACTGTACTCTGTGAAATATGCTTTAAAACAACTGTACTTTATGAAATAACTGCACTGCAATACTGCACACACTTTGCACACTTAGGATATTTTGAATAGCTTTCGTTAACAGAAAATAATTAGCATATAGCGAAAAAATATGGTTTTCTCTTTCTTGTACATTTTATGCAATTTGGATATTGTTTCAAACATTTTCGTAATTACTTCAAATATTTTTATCAATATATTGCAGTTTTGGACATTTCATTTAATAAAAATTCAGAATTGAGCATTCTGAGTGCTTCATTTTATACTTACAGCAAAATAAATAATTTAAGCAATCCCATTCTGACACCATGTCGCTCTTCTTATGTCCATTAAGAAGACATTGTGGCTTGGGTATTCATTTAAGTAGTTTACTGTATACAAATAAATCAGGATGGATGGCAAGAATATTAAACAATCTATCAGACGGACTACATACTTGCATGCTCACACTCTGGTTGCTCATTCAAAATGGCACTTTTGCTTGCACGTGCTCAGTACTTACATGCATGTGCTGACTCACTGGAAAGCTTCTTAAAGGTATATCACACACACTGACAATTAAACACCTTTAGTCACCAAAAGGCTAGCAAACTGTTGGCTGCCACAGTGGTAAGACATTCCCTCGTGGAATTTACTGCCTTTAGTTTATATTTCATAACTGTGCCCCACAGCAGACTTTTGGTCATCCCTCTTTACCTTCAGTACACACACTGGTCCAACCAGTTAAGAGCATTTTTTTATGGGGATAGTCTTCACGACATTCTGACTTAAAGCACTCCTTTTGGACTCCTGTCCCTTATGTATTTGTTTTTTGAGACACTTCTTGGCCTTCTATCCAGGTATTCTATGCATTGCACAGGGCTCCATGAAGTAGGCTGATAATGTCATAAAAGTTGCTGCCTTTAGTGCATATTTTACGAATGTGTCCACAGCAGACTTTTGGTGTTTGCTGCATACCTTTAGTAAGCATTCTGGACCACCCTTCAAAGACTGGAGCATCATGATTTCCAAGATGGCTTGTGCACTGAACAGCAGCATAATTTACAGCTTTCCCAGTCTGGAAACAGAAACTGAGAAAAAGGAGTGCTGCTGAAAATGTTTTTTTTTTGGTAAAATTCACTTCCTGGCTAGTAAATACACTGCCTGGGTGTCAGCAAAGAAGAAATGTGGAAAACCTGAAACAAAATCAATCAGAAAAGGTGAAGAGAAAATACTGTTTGGGGAGTAATCTGCAGCTGTTAAGCAAAAAGCAGTTCAAGCTTCTGTTTTGGTTCAAGAGTTGGCTTCCAAGAATTCAGAAGAAAAAATAAATCAGATGTTATATCAATTAAAACAAAAGGCTGGAAAAAATACAAGAAGCTTTAACTAGGCATTCAGATGAAGATAAAACCACAAAAATCTGAGGCTGACGAAGAAAAAGCTGGCTTAATATGAGGTTTCTCAAGAAGAATTGTTTAAAAATACTACAGTTAGAAGACTGTATGTATAGAGAAACCTGAGATTTTCTGCTGTGCCAGAGAAACTAGAAGGAACAGATTGTATTTTTTGAAAGCACAAATAAGCAACTGGACTGGTGTTCCACAGTAAAATTTGTTAATTGAAAGGGCATATCTAGTGTATACTCCGAACCTTGTCATCAGAAAGCAACTGAGACCAGTATTGGTAAAGATGCAGTCATACCAACAAAAAGAGTTCATTCTGAGAAAACTGTGGCATAAGGGCAAAGTATTAAAAACTGGAGACAGCAGAGAGTTTGTAAAAAAATGATTATTCGCTGTACATCAGGCAGAAGAGAAGCAAATTTATCCCAGCAATCAGGGAAAGTTGAGAGGCAGGTGTGACATTCAAGCTGTTGTATCCAGCTGTCTTCAAAGTGTTTTTTCAATGGAGGATCAAAGTCATTTTGATGCAGAACAGGCAAAGGAGAAATTAAAGTTTATCCAACAAAAAGTGAGTTGGCAAGCAGAAGGGGACTCTCTTTCTCATTCTTCTGATGCTAAAGTTCATAGAGAGACTTTGTCATTGAAACCTTTTCCAGTGTTCCAAAGTAAAATGCTTAAGAGAAAATAGCATAGGAGTTGATTAGAAGAAATCAGCACTACCTTGGACTTGAACCAGAGTCTGGTGTTGAAAGATAGAGATGAACTGGAGGAAGACCAGCAACTCTGAAATTGGACAATAAATGGAAGACTATAAAGCATCTTATCATACTTGTGGAATATGGTTTTGTAAGAAAAAGTGAATGAAAAACACTTGGCTTTTGTTGTCTTTGTTAAACTTGTGGGTGGAATGTAAAGCATATACCCCCCTTTTTATCATTAATGTTTAGAAAGACATCAAATGGGGAAAACTAATTGTAAATAAAACAAGATTTGTTCTTTATTAGTATTTGTATAAAACATTTCATTATATAAACCGTGTGTTATATACAGTAAAACAGTTGTGTAGTGTGTTGTCAGGGATATTTTAAATACGGAGGAGTCTTTTCAGTGACTGTTGTATATATGACAGCTATTAAAGTAAACAAGTACTTTTTTAGTTGTAAGAAATATAGATTTTACAGTATAATGAGAAAAAAAGGTTGGACAAAAGCAAATTTAATGTTCATATGTTGAGATCCTGAGCTGCTTGGGTGAGGTGGGGTGAAAGGGATGCACTGACTATATACATAGAATTAAGACATTTTCTCTCTAACAAGGATGAAGAGACATCTAGATTACTACATTTGGCTTAAGCTATAAACAGATGATGCCCTTCTATTCAGTGTTGCAGTATTCTTTACATGTGGGAAGTCCTCCACCCAAGTGACCTGATGTCCGGCCAGCATACAACATCTTTTAGCTACTGCAAGGTATGTGGGACAGTCAGATAGTTTGTTTAAGTTTAATGTTCCTGCCATCCATCCTAATGTATTTGTATACAATAAGTTACTTAAATGAACCCCCAAGCTTCAATGTCTTCTTAATGTACACAAGAAATGCGAAACTATTTACAAACAACATGGAAAGGGTCCATTTGTAAACTGTAAATCACTCCATGCTGTAGGCAAAAAAGAAAAAAAATGACAGTGGTTCAGCTGCCTATGTTAATGGACCTAAGAGAGTTATAATCACAAAATCCAAAGTCCAAAGTAAGGGAAGACAGATTATCCACCATTTCAGCACTTGGAATAAAAATTAGGAGATGACTACTGGTTAAGCAACAAGCTCAGAAACCATCAAAAGAACAAAACAAGGACTTCTCTACAGACTGACCTAGTCTTAATGGAAGACAAGGAGAGGACTTTTACATAGAAAAGCTTGAAGTGCAAAGATTCAAAAGGCTGAAAATTTGGCCACCAGCAACAGTGCATGACAGGACACAAGGTCAAGTCCAATGAACCCACTGGTTTTATGGGGGAAGGCTAGAGCAGAATGATCACATAATTTACTTCCAGAAGCAAAGATATTCTTAGAGGCCAAAGGTAAAGAATTTCCTTTAGAAACTCTGTCAGTAGCCTTTGATGGTCAGGGTCTTTTCCTAGTCTTAATGGAAGACAAGGGTGGGATTTTTACATACAAAAGCTTGGAAGCTCAATGATTCATAGGGCTTAACTTATTACCAACACAAGGAAAAAGTGACTGTCAGGACAAAAGGTGCATGTCCAATGAATCAGCAGGTTTGAAGGGAGAAAGCTAGAGCACAACAATCGTGAAATTTTCTTCCAGTAGCAGAAACGTTCTCCCTGTGGCCAAAGATAAATGATTTCCTTCAGAAATGCTTTCTCTAGTCTGATGGGATAGGGTCCTGCCTTCCATCGGCTCATCATATAGAGACAGCCAACGCACATACACAAATCTGGAGTGATTCAGGCCTAGATCAAAACAATGACGATACAGGTCAGACAAATATAGAAATACATACACTAAAGAGGAAGAGGACATCTTTTGGCCTATATGAAGGACATTTTCATCTATGCCTTGTATGTTGTCCAAGTGGAAAAAGATCTTGCTGTGAAGAGCTGCTGACTGAGCAAGAACTGCAACAGTCAGGCTATCAGGTGAAGATAGACACCATGCACACAGTGTTAATAGTCCTAGCACACAAAACAGACTACGACTACAGAGGCTATTAAGTTCATGTCTCCAACAGAAATGAATGAGACTCAAACTGTAAGTTTAGTATCAGGCTAAGGATGAATGACAATTTGAAAAAGAGTCATCTGCATCTCTCTCAGAAACTACATGTCAGCCACCTGCTCTTGTCCTGAAGAGAAATAAGAACTTGGTAAACACTTCTTGGGCAGTGAACAGGTTGCCAACCAGAAGGACTCACTTCTGGAAGTTCTCCTGAACATCACCATAGTGAAGCCAAAGCTCCATAAGGGGCCTTACACTAGCACACAAGGTTCTCTATGACAAGGGCCACCATCAATAAAATGCCCAATTCTGTCGTACATTCCCAAATCTAGATCATAACACTCGATAGACAAGTTGGAATAAGTCACCCTTGCTTATTTTGGTAATGTGCTGCCACATAACAGTCCAATTTCGCAAGGACAGGCTTGAACTTTATGAGTATTTCCAGAGACTGCAGAGCTAGGAATGAAGCTAGACCTCATCATAAGATGAATGATTTAGAGGGAGTTCCTAGTGAAGCCTTATGGACTTGGTTTAGGCAAGCCCATATTAGACTACCCCTTCCTCCAGAGATATTTAAAAAAAAATCGGAACGTCAGCATGGAAGAAATGGAACACAACTCCCAAGTTTTTTTTTTTTTTTTTTTTAAACCAAAACATCATTTTGTTAGCATACATTTATCATGACTGACATGTGGCAGTCCCTCTTGCGTGGTGCACTTCTATAATATCCTGGTGGGTTAAACCTGAAATTTTATGTTTACCATTAAAAGTGTTTAAATGGAATGGATGTTCTGATAACTGTTTCTGATATGCTGGGTATGTCTTTTTCATATTTTGTAAATAAAGATGCTTATACTACTGCTATATATATATATATATATATATATATATATATATATATATATATATATATATATAAAACTATGGTATGCAACAGAAACTTATTTTGATAATTATGTAAATCCCTACTCCTGACCTCTCTTCTTTACAATCTTTCTCATTTGTTCCTGCATTCCATATTTTACAGCTCTCCCTCCCAGAGAGATCTATTGCCCTTCAACTTCCCTGTGCCTTATAATCTTCATTTTGGGCTCTACTTTCATTCCTCATGAGTCCTTGTGCGTTCTGTGTACCATCCTAACAGTTACATCAAACATGTTAATTCCTTTCTTTTTACCTTTTTAGTCACTTACAAAGTTATCCCTTGATAATATAGTATCCTCTACTTACAACTGAAATTGTTTCTCCCACCTACTGGGACCTTCCCTTGCTACCATTCCTATTATGCCAACTTTTCCTTCTTGGTGTTCTCTCTTTTTAGTTTCTTCTGCTTCATAAGCTTTTCCTTTCAACTTCCCTTATCTGCTCCTTCCCCTCCCCTGGGTGCGACTGTTTAAGAATTATTTTCTCCTCCTTAACCTTAATGTGTTTCCTGATCTCTCTGTTCTTGGGATTCCTCTTCCTCCATCCAGCCTTCCCATCTTCATACAAACTTCTTGCTTCTTCCATTTTTAGTTATGGCTTTCTTTCCCTGCTTCATCAGTCTTATCACCTCTTTCTCTTCTGGGATTTCTTTTTTTAAACACCTTTATTGAATTATCACTTGTGACATAGGCAAATTTACATGTATATAAAAATAATCAAACAGTATTAAGTTAATGTTTACAAACATTATACTTCACATATATTGCTATACATCATATAACCTAAGCAACATTACATACATTATTAAATTCCTGCCTTTTTTAAACAAGAAACATTTTTATTAAACCATCACTTATGACACAGGCAATCATACATTTATATAAATGAAAACAAACCATAACGACACAGTCCGAGCTGTAAGCATTTTACATCACAAACCATTCTGATACACTCCTAGTTGCAAACATTATACATCACTTAAAATCTACCCAATCATCTTCAGTCAAACATTACACAGCTCATTTAAGTCCTGCCTTTTTTTAAACCTTATTCCTCCCCTTTGTATTGTTCCCACAATTCCCATTTTTCCTACGTAGTTTGCTCCTACTGTTTTCTAAAGATGTTAATTTCAGTTGTTCTCTGTTGCAATATTCACTACTGCTAGTATATTGAGTTTAGATTTTGATTTCCATTTTCTAGTAATTGTTTTTTGGCAGCCACTATAATTAGAGGACACCCTTGCCTGGTTCCTGTTCTCAAGCAGAAAGTAACAGAGAGAACCCCACCCAATTTCATTTTCACCTCCGATCCCTCATACAGCCTTCTACTCAACCTTATAATTTTATCAGGAAATGTAATATTACAAAATTATTCAATGCCTGCCTTTTTTAAACAGGAAACGTCTTTATTAAACAGTCATTTACTTCATAGGCAGTCGTATACATAAATTAAAACAAATCACACTGACACAATCCTAGTTGCAAGCATTTTACACCACAAACCATACTGACACACTTCCCCGTTGCAAACATTATGCATCACTTATAATCTACCCAATTTTTCTCATTCAAACATTATAGCTCATTTAAGTCCTGCTGCCTTTAAAACCTCGTTCCTCCCTTGTATGTACTGTTCTTACAATTCCCATTTTTCTTCTTACGTAGTTTGCTCTTACCCTTTTCTAAATATCTCAATTCCAGTTGTTTTATCTCTGTTACTGTATTCACTACTTCTAGTATAGTTAAAATGAAAAAAAGGCTTCCACCACAGCAAAAAGTTCACTGAGAAGTTCTGTTAAAATGTAGGCTTTAATAAAACGAAGAAATAAAAAGCACAAATTGTGCTGTTCAAGTTGCAGGTCAAACAGGATAAGTGCTTTCAGTTAAAAAACCTTCTTCAGATCCTAGTGTGTAGACCTGACTTACTGCTGTTAAATAAAGATCCTTAACTGCTCAACCAATCACATACAGCAATCAGATGCACGCCTTCCTTAAGCCTCCATTTCATTTCTTAATTAGGCTTCTCTCTTTTAAAATAGGTTTAATAGGAACTACTCTGTTGAGCCCTGGAAATAAATTAGCTCTGAGGTTCATGATCCATTTGCTTTCTTCCTTTTCAGTTTTGTTGACAATGTCTCCTCCACGGAGGTTAGTTGGTTTAGATTTTGATTTCCATTTTCTGGTAATTGCTTTTTGGCAGCCACCACAATTAGACACAGCAAAGCCTAACCATGTCTAGGCAATTTTGATTCTGTATCATAGCCTCCCTTGTCACACCAATCTTCCCACTCAGCATCTCCAACAGTGCATCCTACAGGGAATATTTAAAGTCCGCCAACTCACTGCACTCCCGGAAAACATTTTCCCAATTACCTCTTTTTCCCCCCTTGACACCTCCAACATTTGCTGTCTGCCAGAGGAAAATTTCTCTGGATTCTACTTGGGGTATAAAATGTCTATGTAAACATTTCCAAGCAAAAATCCTAATTCTTCTAGATTTATTTGCATATTTGGGAGACATACATATATCCTCTGTTTTTTGTGAATTGCTTATCAATTCTCTCTTCCCAGTCCTCCATTTTCACAAATTCCAAAACTGGAATTTGAAAAGTCAAAGAATACTGATGCTGGGACCAGAGATTTCAAGTGCCCCTCTGACTGACTCTTACACAGTTATGCAATATTTGATATGCTCTACTAATTGTTCCTTTTTTAATGGCAGCCTAGATTCTACTAAAAACTCTACCAGTGCTGGTCTTTCCTTTAGAACCCCCCCCCCCTTCATTTCTTTCTCTTTGCCTATACTCATACAATACTCAACAGTTTCTTGCCTTAGTGCTATACCTAGGTAGTTGTGCTGTTTCAGACTATTCCATCGCCAAACTCTGTTCTCCTATTGTCGTTTCCTAACTTCTTTTTAACTGCTCCCCACCTTTGTCTGCTCCTATACATGCAGCTTTTTTCCTTTTTTGTCCACCCATTTCCTTACCTTGTACTCTCCTCACCTCAATTGCCTGTATTAACTGTGGGGATAAGTACCCCTATTGTCTTTCATTTACTTTAAAACCTCTGATACTCCCATTTCAAGTTCTTCTCTAGTTGAAAATCCTCTTCTAATTCCCCCATCTCTTAAGTCCACCCCTGATCTGTACTTGATCCCAGTATCAAAACTTGTCCTACCTTCTGCCCCATCTTCTCCATATCACTGTTTCTTTCTCTTCCTTTGACCTTCCTATGGGAAGAATCCTTACTTGCCTATCCTCTTACACCTCCTTCCTTCCATATCTTTCTCACTTCCTTTTCCATTTGTATTTTTCAGCTCAGCTATAATTACTCGGGTGTACTTCTAGCATTAGCTCCAATATATTTCCCTTTTCCCTTAATTTTCCCTCTTTTTGTATGATAATTTGTTTCCCTTCTGCTTTATAATCTAAGTCTAGTAGCCTTATTAGATTTACTATAATAAATGCTCGCAAGCTTTCCTACAGGGCTCACCCAGCTCACCCTTCTCCATAGTCACTGTTATTCTTTCCCACGCCACTCTTGGCCCTTCTCCTTCCCATATAAACTATCTACTTATCTGCTTAACTTTCTTTAACAGATTGGTGTCTGGGATATTCCATGGCAGCTTGTCCTATTAACTGAGGTATAATACACATTTAGACTGCTTGTATTTTCTGACTAATTCAAGGCTTATTGTTTTCCATATCTGCAACTGATTTTTTTAAATTTTCATACATTTCCTGGTAAAGTAGATCTCCATTCATCTACTGTACCTCTCAATATTATCCATGTTTTATTTCCTCCCCATCATATCCCCAGTTTCTCTATTGCCTTCTCTCTCTCCCATTCTGTTCATTAACAGAATTTTAATCTTCGCTTGATTTTTTCTTATCTTAATCTCACCAAAACATGAAAGCCTCTCTCATACCTTTTTTAGATCTTGCTTATGCTGCTTTATGGTGACCAAGGTATCAGCCACAGAGTGATTTTTCCCCACATCTCCCATTCGTATTCTCTTATATAAGATCTTATTGATTCTGCTAGTGGCTCTATGTGCAACACATAAAATGGGTAGGTCGGGCACACCTTTCAGGCCCCACTTCCTATCTTTGCCCCTTGTAAATCATCCTTATTCCTACCCATTTTTCTGGAAAGCTGCTCCTCAATCTCCATTAAATACTTCCGGCCCACTCTGTTGAATGCCTTTTCTACATGTAGGGATGTCCTTCTCTTTCATCTGCACATCTTTGATCAGTAATAGAGTTCTGATTAGATTATATGGCATTCTTCTACCTCCCCCCAAATCCTGTTTGATCTTCATTAATCACTCTTTGCAATATTTTTGCATTTATAATTGCAATTTAGTACTGATACTGGCTGGTACAAACATGGTAGTTTCAGATATCTCCCCTGTTTATGCATTACCAAGACCATTGACTCTTTTCATGATTCTGGGATTGGTGTTCTTCCCCCTACAGAGTTAAACAGCCTAACTCATTTCTTTACTATCAAACTCTGCCGTACCTTCCAGAGCTCAATCAAGAAGCCATAACTCGACAGTTTCTGTTTTGCCATTCTTCCCCATGCTGCCTACACCTCTTTCTTCTTTATAGTCTGTTAGCAATTCTATATCTTGATCTACCAACAACTGTACGTCTGGCCATTTCCAATCCTTCCCAATGCTTCCTGACCACCTTCTTCTCCACCTTTGTACAGTTCTTGGTAATACACCTGGAATTCCGGCAAAATGCTCACCAGTTTAATTGTATTTCCTTCTCTTTCCTTACTTACTAATTCATATGCCCCTCTCTCTACTTCTTTTTGTCAGCAACTCATGTGAAATTGAGATAAAGCTTGAAAAGCATGGTTTACTGACAAAACACCACAAAAAATGGTAATATTTTACACAGGTTAGAAACTTTTCTAAACAAAAAAAATCAGATCAGACAAAACTAATTACTTTTCCAAGCTTCAAGACAACCACCAACAGAACCCCAAGCTTATTCTGGAACTCTACCAAAAGACTATTATGCTCAAGCCAAACTACAGTTCCTTCACCAACCACCACCACCAACTCAATCCCTACAGCTACTCAATTCAATACACATTTCGTTTGCCCTCTCCTCTACCTACTTATCAAACCACCTACCAACCTCACTGTCCCAAACAGTACTAAACACCATCAAAATCCTTTCTTCCTCCAACTAGTAGCCACCTCTTCTATCAAAAAAAATCTCCTAAAACAAAAAAAAAAATCCATACCAGCTGCAGACAACCTGCCATCAAAATATCTCAGAATTGCTGCAAATGCTGTAGCATAGCATACCCTGTATCTATACTCGTTAACCAAATATATAAGCTACATCTCTGACACGTGGAAAAAAAATACCACATCATACACCTACATGAAGGGGTAACATCCACAGACCTCTCCAATTACCGACCCACAGCCATTCTACCTTCACTCACTAAAACATTAGAAAAACAAATTCCTTCTTAACTCCTTTTCCATCTTCAAGAACAATCTCCGCTTCAACACTCAACATGCTTTCTGACCTCACCACAGCACCACTACTCTTCTGCTCAGTTTTACTGAAATCATGAACTGCAGAAGAAACACTGGCAACCTGGCATCCTCTCTCTTCATAGACATGTCAAAAGCATTTGACAGTTTCACACCAATGCCTGCTACATGAACCGTTCTCTCTAGGACCCTCGTATTCATCTCCGCTGGTTCCACAGCTATCTCACCAACAGACTTCAGGCTGCAAAATGGAAATGAGATATCTCCCCCTTTCTGTTGGTGTACCTCAGGGATCTATTCTAGTCCCTTTACTATTCAACATATTCACTAATAATCTTCATAAAGCTACCAAAGAAGCCTCCATAGTACAATATGCAGACAATGCCACACACACATGCGCTACATCAAGTCTACTGCTACTCCATAAAATGACCCGGGACTGCTTTCCTCAGCTGAGGCCCATCTAGACTCTAGATGACTACCAACTACTTTTAAAACTAAATTAATACCATTTTTACCCAAATCTCTGTCAGCACAGAAACAATCCTTCAGCATCACAACAGCAAATACGTCAACTGAAACAGGTTCCAACACAAAGCTTCATGGTGTCTTAACCAATGATAAAATATGCAACATACCATGCAAGCCATCAAGAAAACCCGTCAAAAGTTGGGGTTTGTTTCTGCAGACGAAGCCCTTCTCATTGACTATTCTAGGAATCCTTTAGCAACATTTTATCTTCTCCCTTCACTTTTCTATGCAGGACCCATCCAGACTAACCTACACTCCACATTAAAAAATAAACTAGAGGTTAGCTATAATAAAATCGCTAAGTTTGCAACTAACTTAATAAACCATTCACTCTGCTGCCTAGCACTGAAACATCTACACTGGCTTGAGCTACCCAGTTACCTTACCTGCTTCCAAACTGCTTAGTGCCCATCACTTCAAAATATCCTCAAACACTACTTCCCTTCTAGGGATCTCCGCTCATAAAACAAATTATCTCCTGAGCAGGAACAAGTCTTTTAACAGTGCAGGCAACTCACTTCACTCAAATTATGTTGCTAAGCACTGGAATTCCATCCCATCCACACTAAAAGATAACATTACCACATGTCAAGAATGGGTCTATATCATATGAGCGAATTGCACAAATTGTGAATGCTCATAATATCGAATGTACCGGACCTCGAAGTGCTTTTTCTCATATCGTGGTACAGTGAAGAATGGGATATTTGCCCTTTCCTCACTGTAGTGTGATCTCGGAGTTGGAATATATTTTTAGTGGGGGGAGTGGTGGGTGCAGCTCTCCACAATAGGAATTTGAGGTCCAGTACGTTTGATATTATGAGCGTTCGCAATTTGTGCAATTCGCTCATATGATATAGACCCGTCAAGAACAACCTAAAACAATATCCAACTTCTTCATGGCTATGTTCATGCTCCCATCCTGACTAAATCCACCTGTTTCTTTTCTATTGCTAATCACCCTGACTCTTTCACCTTTCTTATCCTTTCATCCTCACCTGCAACTCCACCAAACCTATATCCATAATCCTTTCCTACCAATACCCCTCTTACTCATATAATCTTACCTAAATACTGTTATCTCAACCAGTCCGCTATCAGAACTTGTTCTACTTTTTTTCTCGATTTATTCTGCTTGGACCCTTCCTCTTCCACTAGTTTTTGCTCCTGCCCTACTGACATCCTACCTCGTTAATGTCAATACATATACTGAACCTATGTGCCTTATCACTGCTCTTATCTCCAGCTATTACATGTTAACATGTCTGACTCATGTAAAATAATGTAACTTCTAAAGTATATGATAAATGTTTTTAATGCTTAAAATGTTTAATGTGTATTGTTGTTCACTGTAAATATGTATTTTATATGGACATTTTCTCCCCTGGCCTCCACTGAAAAAGGGACTTGTGCCAAGTCAGACTTTCCCAGTAAACAAAAGACAGGATATAAATTTCTGTCGTAA
This sequence comes from Protopterus annectens, assembly GCF_019279795.1. NCBI lineage: Eukaryota > Metazoa > Chordata > Ceratodontiformes > Protopteridae > Protopterus > Protopterus annectens. The sequence goes on from NC_056749.1 coordinate 589,584,597, forward strand.
TCTTACTGCCACAGCCTTCAGAGCCTTACGAGAGACTCGAAGTACATCCTTTCTACCATGATCCTTTTCTTCAAGAGCCTTTTATCCTTCCATTTCTGTAATTTCGTTTTCTCTCTCCTCTCCCTTCTTTTGTATTTCTATTAGATTCTTCACTCATGTCCTTTACCCATCTCCTAATTGCCCACTCCAACTGTTCTGCATTGTACTCTTGATTTTAATCTATTTCATCCCATGTCCCTACAAAATCCTATATGAATCCCTATATGACTTCTTTATTTTATAATCAACATTTTTTCTTGTTTTCCATATCCTCTAGTATATATACTGGTATTCGTCAATGTCTTCCTAAAGTACAGTTGTGTACACTTACCATAAATGTAGATGTTCGAGTGTATTCACTGTTGCAGTCATCACATTTGGGTTTATCTGCCTGCAGCTAGCCCTCAGCCGGCCTGAAAACCAGAGTCTTGGGATTTCTGCGTCGGATGCTGTCACTTCTTCTTTGACGTCAGGTTGTCAGGGGTATAAAACATGCAGCCGATGCCATTGCATCAGTTTTTCTTGCCCCAGATGTCAGGTGCCCCCAAAATAGGAAGCGATTGCATGGTGTGGAACACCCCCAGCAAAAAGCAAATACATATGATATAAGATATGCCAAACAAAAAGGATAGGTAGAATAAAAGAAAATTCAGGGGGCTGGATGGAGGGTAACCAGGACTGCAACAGTGAATCCACTCGAACATCTACATTTATGGTAAGTGTACACAACTGTACTATGTTCTACATGTTTTACTGTTGCAGTCATCACATTTGGGTTGATTCCCAAAGCTAAGGAAGGATGTAGGTAGTTAAGAAGCAGTAGGGCTGGCAATGAGGCCCTGCAAGACTGCTGTGGCAAATCCAGCTCTGAGTTTAGAAAAGATAGGTAAGTGGTAATGCTTGGTGAAGGTGTGTACAAAGCTCCAGGTTGCAGCTTCAAGGACGTCCCTGGTAGGGACTCCCCTGAGGAATGCTGTACAGGTAGATGTAGCCCTAGTGGAATGTGTTCCTGTGGGGTAGGTTTCCCATGTTGTTTGTAGCAGAAATGGATGCAGTGTGCTCTCCATTTAGAGATGGTTTGCTTTGAAATGGCCTTGCCCTCTGCCCTGCAGCAAAGCTGACTAGCAGCTGTTCAGATTTTCTGAGAGGCTTAGTCCTGTCCAGATAGAACCTAAGCTGCCTGTGCATGTTCAGGGAGTGCAGGATCCTTTCCCCTTTATTCTGAGGATTAGGGAAAAAGGTTGGCAAATGAACGGACTGGTTTAAAGACACACTAGACACCACCTGGGGCATAAAAGATGGGTTAGTCCTGAGGGAAACTATGTCTGCATGGAAGATAATGAAGGGTTCCACTGCCATAACGGCCTGCAATTCAGACACTCTTCTTGCTGAAAGTGATGGCTAGAAGTAAAGCTGTTTTCCATGAAAGGAATTTTAACTCAGCTGTAGCAGCAGGTTCAAAAGGCGGAAGCGTGAGCTTTTCTAATACAAAGTTAAGGTCCCAGGCTGGAGTGGGAGCTCTCCTGGGGGGGGGGGTTCTTAAATTTTTGGCTCCTCTCAGGAACTGTTTTACCAGAGGATGAGAGAAGAGGGGTGGCTCAGTATTATAATGAGCAGAGATGGCAGAGGCATGGATCTTAATTGAAGAGAAGGATAGGCTCTTGTGGAGCATTTCTGTTAAGTAATCAAGTATATGAGGTAAGCTGGGCACAGTCGTGTCCCTTTCCCTGGGACTGGCTCCAGGAACAGTATCTTTTCCACTTTTCTGAATAGGATTTTCTAGTACTAGGCCTCCTTGCCTCAAGAATGACCTCCAGCACCTACTTACTGAGGAATGCTGGTGATGAGTTCAGGGGATGAGCCACGCTGCAAGGTTCATGGTCTGTAGCTGAGGGTGCAGAACCTGGCCCGCCTGCTGGGAAAGCAGGGAAGGAGTCTGAGGCAGGTGCCATGGTGGCAGTACTGTCAGACTTCATAAAAGGGGGTACCAGTGCTGGCGTGGCGAGTCTGGTGCAATCAGGATTGTCCTTGGCTTGTCCAGTTTGATCTTTAGTAGAACCTTCAAGAGGAGGGTTAGAGGAGGAAAGGCATAGATTGAGAGGCTTCCTCAGGTAAAGGACAGAGCATCCACTTTCAAGCTTGGCTGTGGGGAGTTCTGGTGCAATATTTGCTCAATTGATAGTTCTGACGGGAAGCAAAAAGGTCCACCTCTGGTGCCCCCCACCTGTTCCTCAAAACTTTGAATATTTTGGGTTCCATTTTCCACTTGTGTGGGTCCATGAGATTTCTGCTCAAGTCGTCTGCCAGTGAATTTAGTTTGCCCGGTAGGAATTGAGCTTGCAGGTGCACTTGGCTGCTCAAGGCTGTGTTCCACATGCTAATCTGCAGAGTGGGTAGGACTGGGTTCCCCCTGCTTGTTTATGTACCACATAACTGTGGTGTTGTTTGTCTTTACCAATAGTTGTTCTGGAAGAATAAGGTCTTTGAAGGCTGTCAGAGCACTCTGTATAGCTAACATTTCTTTTTGATATGCAGGTGCCTTTGCTTTGGGGCTCCATTTGCACTGAATGCACTGCCCTGCCATGTCAGCCCACATGCTTAGTCTGATGCGTCTGTTGTTAGGGTTTGGGCGGCAGGGAGTATAGTGTAAGGGAGTCCCTTGTTGTGGTTGCAGACCTCTGCCCACCAAAGGAACTCTGTCCTTAGGCAAAGAATGATAGGAATCATTGCTTCCAGGTCCTGAGAATGTTAACACCAAAGACTTTTTAGGTACCATTGAAGTTTCCTCATATGCAGTCTTGCATATAGAATTAGTAGAATGCAATATGCTATAAACCCTATGGCTTGCAGTATTTTTCTTGCAGATAGCTGGGTTTTGGTGGCCAGTAGATTGAAGTAGTTTGTCAAATAAATTTGTTTCTTTGAGTGAGGAATGCCATCAGGGAAGTTGTGTTCAAGTTTGCTTCCAGGAATACAATCTGTTGGCTGGGTACCAGCTGTGATTTCTTTTCATTGATGGTGTACCCCAGTGAAGGTAGAAGTCTCTCTTCAAATGCCAGGTGCTGTAGTAGCAATTCCTGACTGTCCGCCTGAATCAGGCAATCATCCAAGTATGGGTAAATTTGAATTCTTCTCTGCCTGCAATATGCAATGGCTGGAGCTAGGCACTTTGTGAACACTCTGGATGTAGTAGATAAGCCAAAGGGAAGTGCAGAGAACTGATAGTGCATAGAGCCTGCTCTGAAGCATAGGTATTTCCTGCAAGATTCCCTTATGGGAAGTGCAGATAAGCTTCTTTTAAGTCTAGGGTTGCTAGCCAGGAATCCTTAGCTAGCATAGGAAGCAGCTGGTGGAGAGTTAGCATTTTGAATTTTGGAACCACCAGAAAGGTGTTGAGAATAGACAGATCCAGGATAGGACGCCAAGAGTTTTCTTTTCTGGGTACCAAAACTAGTCTGGAATAAAAGCCTTGTCCCCTTTGTTCTGCTGGGACAGGTTGAATAGCCTTGACAATGAGAAGAGAAAGTACTTGCTTTTGGGTCTCTGCCCACTGGTTTGGGGTGAGGTCTGGCCATCCGCTTCGGGTTGGGAGTGAGTGGAAGTGGAATCTGTATCCCTTGGAAACAATGTTTAAGACCCATCTGTCCTGGGTAATGTACTCTCAGTTTTCGGCATGCAGGGCAAGTTTCCCTCCTACAGGTGCAAGTACTTGGGCAGGGCTTGGAAAAGTTAAGGATAAGTCATTGTGCAATTTTACCATAGGATGGCAGCTTACTACACCCTGTTTTGGAGGTGGGAGCCCTCCATTTCTTAGATCTGTGCATTACCTGAGACTGAAGTCTTGGTGGTCTGCTGCCCCTGGGTTTCGACTGAGGAGGCCTGGAAGGGAATGGAAAGGACCAGTTTTTAGAAGGCCAATGCCTACTGAATCTAGGTGGCTGTACTTGTAAGAAATCTTTAACAGTTTGCATAGATTTAGCTTTCTCCTCCATCCTTTTGAGGACTTCTACTGCTTTACTGCCAAACAGACGCTCTTGGTTTAATGGTGGATCTAGTAATTTTGCTTTGACATGATCTGGCAAGTTTTGTTCCTTAAGCCAAGCATGGCTTCTAAGAACAGACCCAGTGACAGCAGCCCTGCAAGATGCTTCTAAGGCATCAAATCCACATTGCAAAATATGTTTACCAGCTTGGTTAGCAGAATGCATTAACTCTTGTAAATCTTTGTGTTCTGCACAATCAGGGATCAACATAATTTTCTGTTTAATTGGCTCCATAATATGCTGCTGATACTTCAACATATGAAACTGGCAATTTAAAGCCCTAATGGCAAGAGTAGCAGAGGTGTATACCTTCTTACCCCATCTGTCTAAAGCCCTAGAATCCCTGTCCGAAGGGGTAGGACTTTTGGCACTTGTAGCCTTAATGCCTTTAGGTCCCAGGGATATGGTCTCTGGATCCACAGTAAGAGTCTTAAAGAGGAATTTGTGGGAGTCAGGTACTCTATAGCACCTGTCAGGTTTCCTGGGAGCTGGAGGCAAAGTATCAAGGGTAAGGCTGGATTCCAAAAAGACATCATCTACAATTTCCAAAACAGGAGAAATAGCTAGAGGCTTGTGCTGAGGCAAGTTTAAAAATTCTCTGAGTCTCTTTTTGGATTGAGAGTAGTCCTGGCTGTCCCAGCAGAAACGCTTTCTAAGGGTATTGTAGGGTTTCACCAAAAGAAAAAGCTTCTGGAGGGGAAGATCCTCATAGGTAGATAAGGGTATGCCCTGGTAATCAGAAGGATCAGAGTTATCAGACTCCTGATCTGAAGAATCAGAAGGGAAATCAGTTCTTGGTCTTTTTGAGGGGGAAGGCTGACTTCCCCTAATCAAAGTAATGAGGTCTTCAGCCATTCTAAGCATTTGTTTTTGAGGCATGTGGGCCTGAGAATGTGCTTTAGTCACCGGTTTCCTAGGCGTAATGCGAACTTTAGGCCTGAGAAATTCGGTATATATGGTTTGAAACAAAGTCGTCAGTTTAATATGAAAGTCGGAAGGCCTGAATACACCCTCAGAAGCCGGTGCCTGCACAGCGGCTCTGGACTCACCCAAGGTAGAGACATCCGCAGGTTCCACAGATGAAGAAGCATCTCGTGGCATACTGAACTCCGAATGGGTCTCAGTAGAGGCCTGTGAATCTGTAGAAGAGGGTATCAGGGGCTGCAAAAGCACCTCACTGGGTACCAGCAGACTGTCGACTAGCTTAATGGTAGCATCGTCTGCAGTTTTGGACTTATGCGGTCCATCTCTGTCTTTATCCTTATGTTTTTTTGGAAGATCAGTAGCCAGATAGCTTATAGAAGCCATTTCGAAGTACGGAGATCGAGAGCGAAAGAATTTAGCTACAAAAATAGCCCAACGACGAATAGTTTGGGTGTTGAACAAGGCACAAAACTGAATGCAAGGGACATCGTAGTCTGGGACTAAACTGGTGATGCAGTAAGAATGAAAATCTCTGTGAGGTATTTGCTTTCCACAGGCAAGACAATTATTTTTTTCTGACATTGGTTAAAGCAAGAAAAAGGATCCCCAACGGGATACTTATCTTTTAGAAGACTTCAGGTCTGAAACTCAAAAAACGAAAATTTCAGGAGGTGGCCGACCGGCACTTGCGAACTGCTTCGAGCACTGCACGGCAAGAAAGACTGATGTAATGGTGTCGGTTGCATGTTTTATACCCCTGGCAACCTGGCATCATGGAAGAAGTGACAGCATCCGACACAGCAATCCCAAGACTCTGACATTCAAGCTGGCTGAGGGCTACCTGCAGGCAGATAACCCAAATGGGATGACTGCAACAGTGAAACACGAAGAACATCAGCCATTTATACAAAAAAAAAAAAGAGTAGTATCAAAAATCTTGCTGTTAAAAAGACTACACTACCAATTAGTGACAAGTTGGTAACAATTCTGACAGCAAGTGAAAGGCCAAATTGAAGCACCTTGGGCTGAATGTTTCTCACCTACAGCAAAAGGGTCTTTCCACACAGCTTCCAGACAATAATGTACCAAAAGGCATCCACTAGGATAGATTATTTTTAACTCAACTGTCTTTCACCAAAACAAATTTTGCATACATTTCAGCAAATCCTGTTTAGCATCAAAAATTTGTGCTCACAACAAAACCATGGAACTTGTGGTAAGGTTTCCTCTAACTACCAAAACTACACAATCTCAAAGTTAGTATACCTACAGTTATGGGGTAAGAGGTATACTGCTGCCTGTAAAAAGTTTTTTTTGTTGATCCATTGCTGACTTTGTTGTAATGATTTGCAGCTCAACCTAACATTTGTCTAGGACTATGAATCTATTTCCCTCATGTCTGCTGATGCCATGGTAATTTCTGCAGCAGTACTAATAAAACTAAAGTTCTGCAGCAGCAAAGCTTAATATTATAAGTTGCTAATTGGGGAGCAATCCACTACAGAAATAGGCTGATGAATATCCAGAGCAGATTCCTTCTCTTCCCTCTTGGATGTATCCTCTGTGAGTATTCCCAGTTGCACAAATTCATACTCTGCATATTAGAGGCTTGAACCACATGTAGAGGCAAAATGTGTGCATCCCCACAAATGTGGAACAGAAAGTCTCCTGCAATATACTTTCTCCAGGGTAAATGAGGTCAACAGGCCATGACCCCTCTGATGCACTAATTCCACTAGGTCCCTAAACTTGGAAACATCAGGGTGGGATACAGGGAATCTTTCCGTTTGTTCAGGTCAGTATATCTTGGGTGGGGAGTCTAAATGCTTCCTTTTGCATTCTCTCCCTGGAATCACTCGCAGAGGATACATCCAAGTGGGAAAAGAAGGAATCTGCTCAGGATATCCATCAACCTATATCTGAGGTAGCTTTCTCCTCCTCTGTCCCTCTGTGATGGAGATGATAGAACAAATGTATTAGTCTGAGGTGCATCTCTTGGAGCAATGGATGTCAGTGTTGAGTCCCTGTAAATCTCTATCAACAGAAGTATTTTTTTATACTACTTAGGATCCAAGCTCTCAGTGATCAAAACTGAAAGACTAGAAAGAGTGACCTGTGGTTGAGAAGAAATTGGCACAAAAGGGGCTGGTGCAGAATTGATCAGGTCTTGGCACAAAGACTGAGATATGCACACCAAAGATGGCATTGATGTTAAAAAATCAAATGCAGTAGTGGTTAATGTTAACAATGGCCCCAAGGGCATCGGATCAGAAACCAATGCAAATAATCTTGTCCAAAGTGAACTATGTTACTGAGGCACTCAGCAATGAAGTAACCTGAATGGAAGAACAGGATGGAACAGAACACAGTCAGACTTGGGACTGAAGCCTATGTTGAAAGTGACAGAATGATCTCTGATACTGAAACTCCTAGAGGTAGGAACAGGCCCATGGAAGGAGCAACAAACAAAAAAGGGGAATGGGACCATCTGATGTCAGTTTTCATTCATCCTCAATGTATTGGACTCAGATCCAACCTTGGATCCGACATGGCCATTACTATAGATCTCAGAAGCCTACAAACTCTTGAGCATTTCTCTACCCACAATGCTCTGGGTCCCCTCTGACCTCAGATCTCTCTTGCCACTTTCACCAACAGAAGTGTTTGTTTACAGCTCTCAAGCGTTCTTTCGGTGATGAATACATTTCTTGATTGTATCTTCCTTTTTCAGTTATTCTACTTCCTTTTAGTGTAATCTCTTCTGTATTCACCCTGTGGACCTTCACAACCTTTCCAGGTCCTCTTAGTTACCATCATTTTTCTCTACCCTCGTTCAACTAATTAGCTATTCCCCCTGTGACTGTTTGGTCTATCTTTAGTTCTCCTTGGTGTTTGTATGCGTTTGTGTGTGTGTTTGTGTGCGTGCGAGCTGTATTCTACATATAGAATACCATCCTTTTCTTGGACGTGTTTGAAAAAGGGTTTAAGAAGTGCAGGCAATGTGGACACAAGATGCCCATTTCAGATGGAAATTCTTTGTGTGCTGACTGCCTAGAAACTAAATCACCTCAACCAGCATTGTGACATCTGTGAGGCCTTTAATCCTCGGCCCTCACGGAATGCAAGAATAAACTGATTTTGACAGGGGTGTTGCCCTCATCCTTCTCACAGGCTACTGCTGGAGCTCAACCTCTGACCTCCAAGCATAGCAATCACTCCAAACGATTCAGATCAGCCGAAGCACCTTCCTCGTAGGAGCCAAAAAAGAAGGTGCCAAGATCAGATCAGACGTCTTCAATGGCATCAAAGCTGTCAGATCTGACAAAACTTGTCTCACCAGACCCTTGGGGCAAGTCTGCTTTGGATTCTAAGACCTCAGATCCAAAGCTCCTTCCTTAGACTAATTACTCGCTGTCCTTAGAGCCCAGTTCCATCTAGGGTGCTCTCTCTCTTCCTAGAGAGGCATTCTAGGCCTGGTTCAATTGTGACCTCTCATTTTACTAGGAGCTCTGTTGAGGCAAATGTGGCTAATATGGTGAGGGAACCTGTCAAGGAGCAACTTCAGAAGGTTGCCATTATGGTTCCAACCCCATCAGATCAGAGACTCCCTCCAGCCTCTACTCCTTCTCTGACTCAACCTGAGGTTTCAGAGTTCTTGGATATGAGCGCTCCAGGCTCATAGGTGTTGGATCCAAGAAAACTGGTGTCTTCAAATCCAACAATGACTCTGAGTTGATCGGCTCTGACTTCTTTGGATCCAGACAGCTGTCAAAGCTGAAGCTTTCACATCGAATCCGGGCAGGTTATATTAATTCCAACATTTACAGAGCTTTTATCTTCCTCTGAGAGATTTGGCATTTGATAGCTCTGTTCCAGCTTCCTCCTTGGGCAGACAAGCTGTGGGGAAGGGGTAGCCAGTGAACCAGGGAACTTCACTCTCTGCTCAGTTGGTCTCCTCTTCCTTGGGGAGGGCAGCCTGTGAGGTGGTGAAGAGGATCTTCTCTGTCTCCACAGATCAGGTGGGCCCCCCTCAGGTCTACCCCTGACCACCCAAATGACCTTGTCACATGATCCTCACCATTCTACGCCTAGGGGACAACTAGTCCAGAGCTTCCAGTCTACCCAATCTGTGATCTCTAGCTCCTCCAATACTTCACTGTATCATCCCACCAGGAAGTCCCTAGGAAGAGATGGTGTAAGAGGAAACACCTAGACTCAACCAAAGAGTCTCTCACCACTGATACAGACTTTGATGAAGGGAAGGGTCTCCCAAATCACCACCCAAAGACATCTCCTTTGCAAACATCCTCAAGCTCCTGAAACAGAAGGGTGGTTGATATGCCCACAACCTATCTCCTGATGAGTCTGTATACCTGGAAGCTTTCGGGACCGGCCCGTGTACCTCCTGGGTGGCTCTGCCTCCCGACGAATTGGTGGATTTAATTTGTTGGAAGGCGTGGAAGGAACATGATTCGACCAAACCCATTCCCAATGAGACCACATAAAATTATAGCACCTCCAGCAGAAAGGCAGCATTGGAGTAAGGGTGTACCCGTTGATGCCATGGGTTGTGGTGGTGGCCACTAAAAAGGAACTTGCTGAAGAGAGTTCTTCTGTTCATCCCCATAATAGAGTCCAGGGTGATGGACAGACTGGGGAAGTGGGCATATGCTTTAGCAACATTTGCCATACGTTCCCTGAATTACTTAGTCCACTTCACAAAACTGCAAAGGGACTTAAAGAACTTTCCAGCTCTTTAACAAAGATTTCTATAGAGGAGGCCCAAGGTTCTGTGGCCCCTCAGCAAACTACCTTATAATTAGTTGTGTACTCGTCCATGAGGCTTATCGCCAACACACCAGAAAGCACATCCTGGGCAGCAGGTTCAGGCTTATCCATGGGAAAACGAGCCTGGGTGTGTCTGCCTGACTTTGCATAGCCTTTCAAGTCTTCCTTCAATGCTCAGTTTGATGGATCTTCACTTTTCAGTCCCAATGTAAAGGAAATACTCTCCAGGTGTGAAAAAGAAAAAAAACTTGTCTGCTGTAGGAGTTCCTTTTTCGCCCCCCCCCCCCAATAACCTTTTCTAGGAATCAGTGTGGGGGGCACAAAATAGGATTCAAAAAATCTCAAGTTCTTTCCCTGATACACGTGGAACTGGTTCTCCCAAAGGCAGAGGATAAAATGGTAACAGAAGATGCCCTCATGGCAGAGGAGGCCTAAGGAATACAGGGTCCAGAGATACTTTCTTTGAAAGACCATATCTGCACTCATGAAAGAAGACGAGATTGTCTTCCTCTGAAGCCAGTCAGGAGTCACTTTTCCCTGCACCAAACAGCCTGGCTAAGTATAATAAATGATATTTGGATGCAGAGAATTATTACCAGAGATTATACCATACCCTTTTTCCTTCTGCCCATCAGTAAATAAACTCCCTGATGTTTCAACCAGTCAAAGGCAGCCAGCAACTCAGCAAGTTCAGCAGTTGCATGCAAAAAGTCTCATCCAAGAGGTCCCTCCAGACAATATAGGATCTGGAACTTACCCAAGGTTCTTTTTGGTTCCAAAAAAAGACAGGGGACTGGAGACCAATTTTGGATCTCAGTATGTTAAACAAGTTGGTCACCCACACCAAGTTCTGGAGAGTGGAGGTACAAGTCCATTCTACCTTTTAAAGGGAAGGACAACTGGATGTACTCAATAGACTTCCATGATGCATACTACCACATAAAGGTGAACAGATGATCCAGGAGGTACTTACGCTTCAGAATGGGAGCCAGTCACCACAGTTCAGGGCACTGCCCTTTGGCCTCACCACAGCCCCCAGGATGTTTACCAAATGCAGAGCAGTGGTAGCAGCCCATTTAAGGCTGCGGGGAATCTAGGTGTTTCCATATTTGGATGACTAGCTCATCACCGCCCCAACCAGACATCTGTTGGTACAAGCAAGAGACCAGGTACTAGAGACTTGCTTAACTCTAGGGATCACAATGAATCTCAACAAATCACACTTGCAACCTACCCAGAAACTGGAATTCTTTGGAGCAATCTTCGATGCTCAATCCATGCATGCATCCATCACCATTTCTGCGAGTGTATAACATCAGAAGCCAAGTCAGGAGAATCATTTGCAGTACGAAGATATTGGCCAGAAAAATTCTGCAGGCTCTAGGCTCGATGGCAGCAGCCAGAACTTTAGTACCCCTTGCAAGGTATCAAATGACAGTTTTACAATGGATGCTACAAAACCCAATAGTCCTTTTTCACTCACCCTGTCTACAAAGAAGAGCGACTCAGAATGCAAAAATTACCTCTCATGGTGGACACAGTCATGCCAGCCCCAACAAGGTCGCCCAATTCATACCCCTTCAGCCCAAGGCCATAGTGACCATGGATGCTTCTCAGATTGGGTGTGGATTGAGGGCATGATCTGGAGAAGACAGTCCAAAGCACTTGGTCCCCCATAGAGGCCAACCTGCATATATTGTTTTGGAGATGAGGGTGATTCTTTTGGCATTCCAAGATTCTCTCCCCCTTGGGTCAACTGCAGTTCAAACAAACAATATGTCTGTAGTTTGTTACAACAAGCAAGTAGGAACCAAGTCTTAACCCCTGTGTAGAGAAGCTTTCAGAGTGTGGCAGTAGGCGATGGCCTCCAATCGCTTTCTGGTAGTAGCACACATTTTGGGGAAGTCCAATCTGATAGCAGACAAATTCAGCAGGTCCATTCTATTACCTCACAGGTGGTCCCTCAACCACAAAGTGGCAAAAATGATTTTTCATCAGTGGGATCAGCCTTGCTGCAATCTTTCTGCATCTCCTCTAAACAAGAAATGCAGCAACTTCTTTGTCCTAATCCCGCCAATGGGGGAGTCAACAGGAGATGCTTTTTGCCACAATTGTCCCCTCAGTCTGTTATATGCCTATACCCCAACTCCCTTGATCCCCAGATTTTTACAGAAAACTAAATAAAGATACCTGGAACATTGAATCCAGAATTACCACATGAAAAGCAAATAAATATAAACTGATATTCCAGAACCACGAGGAGGAATTATATGCAAATGTTTATTCGCAAGTAAAACTTCAAACTTTCACAGTTAAATCTGCTTCATGAGGCTTGTAAAACAGTTTTACAAGCCTGATGAAGCAGTTTTAACTGTGAAAGTTTGAAGATTTACTTGCAAATAAACAGATGTACATATTCTTCCTCGTGGTTCCAGAATATCAGTTTATATTTATTTATCAGATTTTTACAGAAGGCAGTCATATTGAAAAGCAGAGTAATCCTCATTGCATCTTACTGGCTTCGACAAGTGTGGCTGCCCTTCCTGTGGCCTCAGCTATCATCTACACCTTGGATTCTGGATCTGACTCCAGATCTTTTGTCCTATCCTACATGACTGATTTGCCCAGACCTTCCCAACCTCAGACTAACTGCATGGTTTCTCCAATTCCGTTGATGGCCAGGCAACCTATGATTTCTTTCCCAGTCTGTTCTATTCTTATTCCATAAACCTACCGCTGGGAAATTGTACAAAAGCAAGTGGAAACAATTTGTTTTTTGGGTGGAAAAAAGTCACATAGGACCCTTTACAGCTCCTACATATGCAGTCCATGAATTTCTGGTGGAATTGTATAAGGAGCAAGCACATCTACCATTAAATTTCAGCTTGCAGCAATTTCAAATTTTCATGCAACATTACACAATTCTTCCTTGGCTTCTGCAAAAATTTGTAAAGTATTCCTGAAAGATACCATTTTGCTAAGATCTCCCTTTAAGGACCCGTTTCCCTGTGTGACTTAACTCTAGTACTACAAGCCCTGACTCAATCTCCCTTTGAGCTTGCAGCCAAATGTGACTTAAAAAAACTGTCTTGAAGACAGCCTTCCTGGTTGCTATAACCTTGGCCAGGAGAATATCAGAACTTCACTCTTTTTCCTCAAATCCCCCTTACTTGGTCTTTCACAAGGAGAGGGTTACCTTATGGACCAGAGCTTCCTTTCTACCAAAGGTGATGTCAGAATCCAATATTAATCAAGCCATTCATCTTCCAGTATTCTTTCCAAATTACAGTGACCAAGGGGAATTCTTGCTGCATTCATTGGATGTCCATAGACAGTTGTGCTACTATTTGCTTCGTACAAAAGATTTCACGAAATCAGACCAACTTTTCATTTTCTTTGACCATCATAGGTTGGGGCAACCTGTCAAGAAAGTAACTATAGCCAGATGGATAACAGAATGTATTTTTTTGGTGTATGAAAAATTAAATGTGCCCCTACATAAATTTGTAAGAGCTCATTCTATCAGATTTTCAGTCGAGAGTGCCCATGGTTATTTATGCTGCTGCTACTTGGTCAAATCCACATAACCTTTATCAACCACTACAAACTAGATCTGGTCTCAAAGGGAAGAATGGCGTTTGGCTTGGCTGTTCTCTCAGGAATATCCTTCCTTACGGTCCACCCAGGGCTCAGGAAACTGGGAATTCTGTCCCATACACTGAGGATGAATGAAAATTGACATCAGGTAAAGATGTTATGTACTCACAATAACATTCCAGCTGCGTTGTCCATTTTCTTTCAGCCTCAACTCCCCACCCACCAATCCCCGGCCTTTTTTGGTTCAGATTCCCTCAATCAAGAAATATATTTGTGAGGATACAGTCACAGTATTCCCTTGCTGCCTTGGATTTGAACTCCATTGATGGCATCTTGCATAACTTCTTGGTTATAATTTTTCTTCTTTTTCTCTCAAGCTATATGCATTATCTGAGGTGAGAGGGGACCAGAGTATCATGGGTAGGGAAGAGCTTGAGAGTTTGCCATTACTACAGCTTGCAGAAGCCTACAGAGTCGGACCCAAGGTTGGATCCATGTCCCATATGTTGAGACTGACTGAAAATGGACAACACAGATGGAACGTTATGGTGAGTACATAACCATTTTTTTGCCATTAAGGATACTTAGGAAGAAGAGAGGCTGCTCAACTACAATTTCTGCTTTTACCAGTGTGCTCGCCATGCTTTTAAGTCAGTGTTCAAGAAGGGACAGCAAAATGACCTAGAGGAACATACACAGATAGCAGGGGAACTAACAAGTAATGGGCTGACTTTGAAAACGATGCTGCAAAACACTACAGAGTGACATGATCTGACCTGAATATCCAAAGATATAAGGAGAGAACCCCCAAACCAAAAGCTACCAAACATGCTATAAAACAAGCCTGACAGCACCTCACAATACTTACTGATATGCTGCAAATGAGATTTGGAGAAAAGGGGAGTCTTGGAGCACTATGGGAGTTTTTATCCTTAAAAGAGTGATAAAAGTGCCAACTGACTGCTGATTGCAGCTACCAGTGGTACTGCCAAAGTGAACTGACTGGATCACTCAAAGCCCAAGTTTATGCACTTAACATAATGAAGATCTGTAAGAAGTTGGACCAGTGCATATTACATGTAGTAACGCATAACAAAAGCCTTAAGACTAGTCAGCACATGAGACTTGGTTGCTAGCTCCCTGGTTGGTGTGGGTAGACAAAAGGTAACCCCTGGAAGAAGATGATGATGAAGAAAGAAGAGTCAACTAGCCAGATTGCAACAGGTTTGCTCAGGGTTGGAGTACTTAGCTTATGTAAGCTAACTTGCAACATGTGCAAAAGGGTCGCTATCTGTCAGGTTAGACATATGTAGCTGCTAACAGAGGTAGCTCCTACACAAGTCTGAAATAAAGATGCATGACTGATCATCTTGGATCCAAAGGCATCAGAGACCATTGCAAGGGTCTTATGTGTAAACATGCATAACACCCATGTAAACTGTGGATGACATAAATCCTGGTACTTTGAGGCAGTATTGCACTATGCCAACCTGGAAATTGATGAGCTCTCTAAGGGCAGTTTGTACAGCAGTGACCTGATGCTTCAGCAGAAGGACTTCACAGACCTGTGTGGCCAGGGTGAATCCCATGGAAGTTATGCTCTGTGCAAATTGCAGCAGAGATATTTTTTCTATCCTTGGCGGACCATTCGCTTTCTTCCACAGTCACTCAACTCAAGGGGGGACCATCATGCTATGATTGGGAGCATTCCAAGTCCCTAATGGAGGAGCTCTCGGATTATGCAGCCCAGGCGGTATGACCCTAGCCCTGAGCAGCATCCTACCATCACCCAGAAAGACTACACAGTAGAAGCAGAAGATGAGTGATTTCAACAATTGGCTAAGTTACCGGCGTCATTCTAAGGGGATCCAGTATCTGTCTGCCTGGGATGACATGATTGCCAGACTTCGATGCTTTGCCAGAGATGGCCTGCGTCCATCACCCCCGGGCTTCTAGATACTGGCCAAGGCTCTTGCCACCCCTATAGTGCGTTTTTTCGGCAGTGTTCCAAAGAACAAATTACAACTACAACAGCTACAAGCAAATGCAATATGAGGGTCATGCTGCTCAACGCTAGAAGTCTAAATTTCAAAATGTGCTCGCTCAAAGCACTCCTTAAAATGGAGAACATTGACATCTGTGCTGTAACAGAGACCTGGTTCAAGGCAGCAGAAAGCACCCCTACATTACCATAAGACTTTCCACACCTTTCGGCCCCAGGACTTGGACCGAAGCTCCAAAGGCGGTGGTGTTTCTATATTCCTAAAGGATGCACACTCCTCCAGACTGGTAGCCCAACATAATGCATCAGAGATACTTAAGGTCCAGATAACATCGAGTAAGACAGCTATTTAGGTCGTAGCCTGCTATAGGTCCCCAACCATGTCCCAAGACTCACACTCCATGTTCTCAAGCACCCTGGAGAATATTAGGGTACAACCTAACACTCTCATACTAGGTGACTTCAACTACCCCTCCATTAACTGGGACAACTACTCATGTACCAATACACTTGCCCGACGTTTCCTGGAGTTCATTAATTCCAATGCCCTGGACCAGCTCGTTCTTAGGTAACAACATCCTTGACCTGGTCATTACCAACATGGGCGATCGTTGCTCTACACCAACAGTCTGCTCCTCCCTGGTTATATCAGACCACAAACTAATCACCTTGGAAATCCCCCCCCCCCCCCGAAAGGTAACCACCATGAAAAACTTCTCCAAAGCTAACTTTGGGCTCCTAAAAACAGGTGTGGCTAACTTCACGGCACCCATGCAAATGGAGAATATTTGCATGACCGCCAAATCATACAACAATGCACTGTACGAGCACATACACAAATGCATGGATCTCACCATAGCCAGTAGAATCAAGATGCTCTCCTCCAAAAAAAGAAAGCCAATCTGGTGCTCCCCTGCCATAAACAAACTCTACAACAGGAGGAGGAAGCTGATGCGGAATAAGGTAAAGTCCTAAGACTGGAAAAACTCCCTTATCAGCCTCAACAAAAAGTTGAGATCCTTCATCAAATCCTCTAAAGCTAGCCATGAAAACAGAATTGCAGCAGATAGTAAAGACAACCAGAAGGGCCTTCGATAGTTAAGTAAAGAATCTCCACGGCAATACCCAGATTTGCTCTGAGCTACTGCACAATGGTACCTCCTACACTGAGCCAACAATTATTGCCAATATACTGGCAGACCGATTCAGTGCCATCTTTACCCCCCCCCCAATGGACCAATCACAATACCAGTAGACTGCCCGGTACCCAGTATTACTGCTGCATAGGTTAAAACAGCACTGTCAAAGGCTAAGAATAGAGCTTCTATGGGAACTGACAATATCCCTGGCTGTTGTACATGAACTACAGAATGAACTGGCACCTCACCTGTGTGCCTTGTTCAATCACAGCCTCACCTCAGGCTTTGTCCCTACCAAATAACGCACTGCTACAGCCATCTCTTTCCACAAAGGATGAGTGACTACAGACCCTGGGAACTATCGCCCCATTAGCCTGATGAGTCTGATGTGCAAAGCTATGGAAAACATCATCATGGACCTAATAAACAAGGATATAGGGGATCTCCGAACTCTGGATCCCACACAGTTTGGTTTTCTGAAGGGTAGGTCATGTCTGCTCAACTTTGTCGACTTCTCTGAGTCAATCACAGAGCTGTGGATGAAGGCAAGGTGGTTCCATACAGCCTATCTTCATCTGGCCAAGGCCTTTGATACCATTCTCCACTCAGGAATCACAGAAAAATTCACCAAGCTAAGCATCAATCCCTATATATCACTAGGTAGGTTGCAAACTGGCACACAGATAGACCCTATAGTGTGAAAGTAGCTGACTCGAAGTTAGAGTGCCGACTGGTCATGAGTTGAGTCCCAGAGGGTTCAGTCCTGGGTCCTCTCCTGTTTGGTATCTACTTCTCTAAAGTCCAGGCCAACACGAAGGGACTCTGGCTCACAAAGTTCACAGACGATTGCAAGTTGGGAGGTAACTCCCCAAGTGATGTTGACATCCTACAGAATGGCCTCACTGAGACCAACGACTGGTGTCAGAACCATGGCCTTAAGCTCAATGCCAAAACATGTCTCATCATCCCCCTTTGGGAAAAACACCATTCCCATGAATTACCACAATGATGGTAGTCCACTGAACACAGAAGGCATTATAAGAGATCTGGGAACACAGGTTGACAGCAACCTCTCTTTTGATCATCACATTGCCACTGTGGTCAGAAAGTCCTTCTATGTGGCACATCTCTTTACTAAGGGTTTTGCATCCAGGAAGAAAGAGGTCATGGTCTCCCTCTACTCTTCCGTCATTAGGCCAATCATCGAGTACAATGCCCCATTTGGCATGTACTTCACTAGACACCTGCAACAACTGGAGTGGCCACAAAAGTACCTCACAAAGAAGATCCTAGGCCTTAAACACTTGGTCTATATGGACAGACTCAAAAAACTCCAACTGTTGTCGGTCTCATATAACCTAGGCGATCTCTGCTTGACTTATAAAGCCATGTCTGACCCAACTCTGTTAGAAATGCTACATCTAAAGAAATCCCAATCCCTCCACACCACACACTCCAGAGACCTCAACCTCATTACCACAATCAACAGAATGTACTGGAGGGACAGGTTCATAATCCAGACACTTCCCATACATGTCAAGCAGAGCACTTCACTGACCCTCTTCAAGAGAGATCTTGATGAGTGGATAGGAAATAGAAAATTCATCCCGGGGATGACTCAAATGGCTCTACTCGACAGAGGCACTGGGAACTAAGGTCAGGTAGCACGATGCCAGGGTAATCCTATGGCTAGGCTTGTAAAAGCCCCAGGGCCATTAGCCTAGTACACACCTATGAACATGTTGGTTCTTCTCTGTACTGGCTTATGTAGGGTACTGTCAGGCAGACATCCCCACCTGCATGATGACATGCTTATCTGGGAGTCACATCCTCCTGGGGTGTGCAGTGAGGCGCTATGACCTGCCTCATCTGTTATGCTTAACTTCCCTGTGGTCCCACCTCCTATGGCTTGATGTTTCCTACCATAATCTCTGGTATAGCCACCAATTTCACAGCAGTTACATACCTCCCCGACACAACTTGTTCCTCCCCCCTAAGGGAAGTGACTGGGCAACGTCCCTGTAATCCACTGCCCCTTCCATCAGCTCCTTCAGTGCTGCAGCTGCTATTTCACCCCCAGTTGTGTGGGTTATGGTCGGGACCTTACACTTCTATGTCACAAAGCCATCTTCTGCAGCTGTGATTTGGACTAATTCACTGTGACGCCAAATGAATGGACAGTCTAATCAAAAACTGTGTACACTATAATAGTTTTTGTTAAGATCAGGTAGCAAGGAGTCAATTTTCTAAAGAGAGGAAGACTTTGGTACGTAGTAGTCACTGCTGAATGACTTGAACACCCTTAGTGCTATGGGAAGACTAAGTAGTAAGCTTCTGAACTATTGAATTCTTTAGTTATTTTGATGTGCAAAGCAACATCTTGAAAGTCCAAAGGGCATATCCTATCTCCTAGCAACTGGCAGGAAACTATGGTGTAACTCTTCCTTCATTACACAATAACTTAGGCCACTGAGTCCAACTATTTGATCTGAAGTCCTTTGGTTTGTTCAGCACCAACGACTCTCTTGAATTGTAACTTTTGACCTCTCTGGTTTGATGCATCCTCCTGAATGGTTCTTTTTTTGGAGAAGATTGTTTACATCCCTGCCTTTCTGCAGATTTTTGACCGTGTGAAATCTGGCATGGATATTTGAAGGTGTCCTTGCCACACTTGTTTTGGATGGTTGTTGTTCGCCACTAATGGAAGCAGCAGACAGTTGGCATCTGACTGTCTCCAGAGTGGAGCAGTCAGGGCACACCATGGAGGCTTGAATTATTCTCATACAGCTGTCAGGGTTATACCCTGCACTTCATTCTTCTTGAGATGCTTACCAACAATGTTATCAAACAGAAGAGGGTGAGTACACAAAGTATAAAGAGGCTGCGCCTTGGAATTCACCTCAGCACATACATACGTATGTCTCCCCCTCCTGCTGCTGTGGCTGAATAGTCAGTGATGTTGCACATGTCATGGACCTTATTATTCATGAGACACATGAAGATTGTCTAGGCTCTTAGCTTCTCTTTTTGGTGCTCCAGCCAAGTAGTTCTTCCACCACATACAATTCATCAAAACTTTACATTTGCTGCTGTGTTCACAAAGATCCAGTTTCAGACACAGCCTAGGTGAATGAAATTACAGTAAAATTCAAATACAAATTTGTATATCACAATGTAGACAAAACATAGTGAGAATGATACCATAATAAAACCAGATGATAAAAGTCTGTATATAATATAAGGCAAGGTAATATGTGCCCTGAATAATGAGCATATACTCCAGATAACACACCACTAAAACACACAAAAGCAGAATACATAGGGAGTACGACCTTAGTAGCGGAGATAGCATATGCTGTGAGGAGTAAGCACATGCTATTTATAAGCAAGAGGGAAAAAGTGCAGTTGTGTACACTTACCATAAATGTAGATGTTCAAGTGTATTCACTGTTGCAGTCATTACATTTGGGTAATCTGCTGGCAGGTTGCCCTCAGTCGGCCTGATTAACAGTCTTGGGTCCTGCATCGGTTGCTGTCCCTTCTTCCATGACGTCAGGTCGCCAGGGGTATAAAACATGCAGCCGACGCCATTACATCAGTTTTTCTTGCCCCAGATGTCAGGTGCCCCCCAAATGGGGAGCAAAATATATATATATATATATATATATATATATATATATATATATATATATATATATATATTTATGTAGAATGAAAAACACATAACATATACCTCCAAACAAAAGCAAAGACACCAAAAAGGCTTTTAAAGATAGTAACAGAAATGAGAGGTACAGTTAGAGAAAAAACAGGGGGCTGGAGGGAGGGTAACCAGGACTGCAACAGTGAATACACTCGAACATCTACATTTATGGTAAGTGTACACAACTGTACTATGTTCTTTGTGTTTCACTGTTGCAATCTTTACATTTGGGTAGAATCCCAAAGCTATGGTTAGGAGGATGGATTTATACAGCATTAGGAGCAGTTATAAGGATTTAGAGAAGAGAGGTAAATGGTAATATTTGGTGAATGTATGAACTGAGCTCCAGTTAACAGCTTCCAGAATGTCTCTGGTAGGAACCCCTCTGAGAAAGGCTGCAGAAGTAGATGCAGCCCTGGTAGAATAAGATCTGATCCCCTTGGGGACAGGTTTTCCTTGGTGCATATAGCAGAAACGAATACAATGGCTTATCCATTTGGAAATAGTCTGCTTTGAAATAGCCTTTCCCTCTGCCCATGCAGCAAATGCCACCAGTAATCATTCAGATTTTCTTAGAGATTTTGTCCTGTTTAAATAGAATCTTAGTTGTCTGTGTACATCCAATGAATGCAGAATCTGCTCACCCTTGTTCTGTGGTTTTGGGAAGAAAGTTGGCAGATGAATGGTCTGATTAAGGGCCACACTAGACACCACTTTAGGCATGAAGGATGGATTGGTCCTGAGAGCCACACTGTTCGGGTAAAAAATAATAAAAGGCTCCCACTGCCATAAGAGCCTGTAGTTCTGAAATCCTTCTAGCTGAAGTGACTGCTAAAAGAAAAGCTGTTTTCCAAGAGAGAAATTTAAGGCCTGCAGTAGCAGCTGGCTCAAAAGGAGGTAGAGTGAGTTTTTCCAAAACAAAACTGAGATCCCATGCAGGAGTTGATGCTCTCCTGGGAGGTCTTAAATTTTTGGCCCCTCTGAGGTACTGCTTTAGCAGATGAGAAAAGAGGGGAGGGCTCTGTGTTGTAATGAGCTGAAATGGCAGCGGCATGGATTTTTATGGAAGAAAAAGATAGGCCCTTGGAATAATCTCAGTTAAGTATTGAAGAATCTGAGGACTATTGGGCATTGCTGTGTTATTCCTTGTGCTTGGTTCCAGGCAGAGAATTTTTTTCCATTTGTCAGCATAAGATTTTCTAGTACTAGGCCTTCTATTCTCCAAAATGACATCCATCACAGGTTTGCTGAGAGATGTAACTGGTGAAATTAGTTGATTAGCCATGTTGCAAGATTCAGAGTTTGGAGCGGAGTGTGCAGAATTTGATAGTTCTGCTGAGACAGTAGGCAAGGTGTCTGAAGCAGGTACCCCGGAGGAAGGTGCAACATATATTGCGTAGGAGTGGGTACCAGTGTTGGCAAGGCCAGTCTGGAGCAATCAGAAACATTTTTGGTTTTTCCTTTCTGAGTTTTAGTAAGACCTTGGAGAGCAGAGGCAGAGGGGGAAAGGCATAGACTGATAGGTTTTCCCAGCTGAAGGATAGAGCATCCACTTTCCAAGCTTTTTTGCGATTAATTATTGTGCAGAATTTGTCCAACAGATAGTTTTGGGGTGAGGCAAAAAGATCTATGGCTGGTCTCCCCCATTTGCGTGTCAACATGCTGAAGATTTGTGGATCCAGTTTCCATTTGTGTGGGTCCATAAGATTTCTGCTTAGTTTGTCTGCCAGAGTATTTTGCTTTCCTGGCAGGAATTGAGCTTGTAGATGTATTCGATAAGTCAAGGCCATGTTCCACAATGCCATGGCTAGTCTGGAAAGGGGGTACGAATGGGTAACCCCCTGCTTGTTTATGTACCACATGACTGTGGTGTTGTCTGTCTTTATCAATAGTTGTCCTGGATGAAGATAGTCCTTGAAGGCTGTCAGAGCATTCTGTACAGCTAGCATCTCTTTCTGATTGATATGTAGGTGCATTTAATTTGGGCTCCATTAGCCCTGAATGCATCTCCCCGCCAGATGCGCCCCCAAGCATAATCTGATGAGTCTGTAGTCAGGGTTTGGGCAGCAGGGGGTGGAATGAATGACAGTCCCTTGTTTTGGTGGCAGGCCTCTGCCACCATAGGAACTCTAGCTGCAGGCAAGGAATGATGGGAATCACTGTTTCCAGGCTGTGACAATGTTGACTCCATAAGTTTTTTAGGTACCATTGAAGTTTCCTCATATGCAGTCTTGCATATGCAATTAGAAGAATGCAGGAGGCCATGAACCCCAAGGCTTGCAGAATTTGTCTTGCAGATAGCTGGGTTTTTGTGGCCAGCTGTTTGAAGTAGGTCATCAATTGAATTTGTTTTTCTGGCGTAAGGTAAGTCATCTGGGCAGTTGTATTCAAGCTTGCACACAGGAATGTAATTATTTGAGAGGGTACCAGTTGTGATTTCTTTTCATTTATGGTGTACCCTAGACAAGTTAGAAGTCTTTTTACAAATGCCAGATGATTTAGAAGAATATTTCTTTGCATGCAAAATGCAATTACTGGTGCCAGGCACTTTGTGAAGACCCTGGGCGCAGTAGGTAAGCCAAAGGGCAGTGCAGAGAACTGGTAATGCAAATAGCCTGCTTTGAAGCGGAGGTATCTTCTGCATGATTCCCCGATTGGGATATGCAGGTAAGCCTCTTAAATCTAGAGTTACCAACCAGGCATCCTTGCCTAGCATAGGTAGTAACTGTTGGAGAGTCAGCATCTTGAATTTTGGAATGTCCAGAAATGTATTTAGAATGGATAAGCCCAAAATTGGACGCCATGATTTGTCTTTTCTGGGTACCAGGAAAAGTCTTTAATAAAAACCTTGTCCCTTTTCCTTTTCTGGTACTGGTTGAATAGCCCCCATATTTATGAGGGACAAAACTTGTTTCTGGGCCTCTACCCACTGATTTGGAGGTGGATCTGGCCATCTGTTTGGGATTGGCAACGTGTGGAAATGAAATCTGTATCCCTGGGATACTACATTTAAAACCCATTTGTCCTGGGTAATCAGTTGCCAGTTTCGTGCATGAAGTGCCAGTTTCCCCCCCAAAGGGGCAGCCAAAAGATAAGTGCTTGGTGATTGCAGTGGAAAGTCATTGAGACTGTTTACCATAGGAAAGTGCCTTGTTACTTCCAGATTTGGAGGTGGAGGCATCCCATTGCTTTGTTCTATAAGTTCCTTGCGACTGCAACCTGGAGCCTTTAGAATATCTGGGTTTGACCTGAGCAGCTCTAGTGGGTGGGTACTGGAAAGGACCAGTTCTTAGTAGGCTAGTGCCTACTGAACCTGGGTGGCTGCACTTGTAGGAAATCTTTTACAGTTTGCATAGATTTAGCTTTATCTTCCATCTTTTTCAAAACTTCTTCAGCCTTATTACCAAATAGGCTGTCCTGTTGTAAAGGAGCATCCAACAATTTTGCTTTAACATGGTCAGGCAGATTTTGCTCCTTGAGCCAAGCATGCCTTCTTATCACAGATCCAGTTACAGCAGCCCTGCAAGAGGCCTCCAAGGAATCAAAACCACATTGCAAAGTATGTTTTCCAACTTGTTCAGCTGAATGCAATAAATCCTGCAACTCTATTTTCCACACAGTCAGAAATCAACATAATTTTCTGTTTAAGTAAACCCATGACATGTTGTTGATATTTAAGCATATGAAACTGACAGTTTAAGCCATGATTGCCAAGATTGCAGACTTGTAAACCTTCTTATCCCATCTATCCAGCACCCTGGAATCTCTATCAGAAGGGGTAGGATTTTTAGCAGTAGAAGCCTTAACGCCCTTGGGACCCCAAGAAATGGTTTCAGGGTCAGCAGTAGGGTTTTTAAAAAGGAATTTGTGGGAGTCAGGAACCCTGTAATATCTGTCTGGCTTACTAGGAGCCGGAGGCAGGGAATCAGGAGTCATACTGGACTCGGAGAAACATCATCAACAATGTCTAGAACAGGAGGTATAGCCAAAGGCCTCTGCTGAGGAAGAAGAAGAAAATCCCTAAGTCTCTTTTTAGATTCTGAGAAATCCTGACTCTCCCAGTGAAAGTGTTCCCTTAAGGTATGCAAAGTTTCTCCAAAAGAAAAATCCTCAGGAGGAGAAGCAGAAGGGATGGAATCTTCTGCATCAGAGTCCTCATAAGTAAGAATAGATAATTTCTGATCAGAAGAGGAATCAGAAGAAATAGAAACCTGATCTGAAGATTCATAGTCAGTGCCTTGCCTAGGCCTCTTAGCAGGAGGGGGATGGGTACCCCTGATCAAGGTAATTAAATCCTCAGCCATTTTGATAATTTGTATTTTAGGCATTGGGGCCTGTACACGTGGCCCAAGCATCATTTTTTTTAGACATAGAAGTAGTTTTTGGCCTTAGTTTTGAAGATGGCGTCGGTTTAATATACAAATCTTTAGGCCTGAAAACACCCTCAGAAGCTGGTGCCTGCTCAGTGGCTCCGGACCCATCTAAGGTAGAGACATCCGCTAGTTCAATACTTAAAGTATCTCATGGCATACCGGACTCCGAATGGATTTCAGTAGAGGCCTGCGAATCAAAAGTAGTGGGTATCAGGGGCTGCGAAAGCGCCTCACTGAGTACCAGCGAACGGCTTAGGAGATGCTTCGTCGGTTTTGGACCTCAATGGTCTCTTTTTCTTTGCTTTTTTTAGGTATTCCGGTAGTCGGATTGCTAACCGACGACATTTCTGGATAGTTAAATCTTGAGCAAAAATATTTAGAAGCAAAAATATACCGACATTTAATAGTGCGTTGATTAAATTTAGCACAAAACCAATAGCAAGGCATGTTGTGGTCAGGGCCTAGGCAAGGAATACAGTACAAATGAAAATCCTTATGAGGTATTTGCTTCCCACAAGTAATATTTTACTGAGGTAAGGAGCAAGAAAAAGTTTCCCCAACGGGGTACTTAGCTTTTAGTTGAAGACTTCGGTTCTGAAACCCGAAAACGAAAATTTCAGGAGTCGGCTGACCGGCACTTGCGAACTGCTTCTGCTTCGGGTACTGTGTGGCAAGAAAGACTGATGTAATGACACCGGCTGCATGTTTTATACCCCTGATGACCTAACGTCATGGAAGAAGGGACAGCAACCGACGCAGTACCCAAGACTTTGTTAATCAGGCCGACTGAGGGCAACCTGCCAGCAGATTACCCAAATGTAATGACTGCAACAGTGAAACACGAAGAACATCTGTACTATGTTCTTCATGTTTCACTGTTGCAGTCATCACACTTGGGTAAATTCCCAAAGATGAAGAAGGGTGGAGGCAGTCAAAAAGAGTTGGGGCTGGCTAGTATGCCTTGCAGGACTGCTGCTGCAAAACCCGCCCTGGATTTGGAAAAGATAGGCAGGTGGTAATGCTTGAAGGTGTGTACAAAACTCGAGGTAGCAGCTTCCAGGATGTCCCTGGTAGGGACTGCCCTGAGGAATGCTGTAGAGGTAGAAGTTGCCCTAGTGGAATGTGTTCTGACCCCCTGAAGGGTTGGTTTCCCATGGTGCTTGTAGCAGAAATGGATGCAGTGTGCTATCCATTTGGAAATTGTTTGTTTTGAAACGGCCTTGCCCTCTGCCCCTGGTGCAAAGCTGACTAATAACTGGTCAGATTTCCTGAAGGGCTTAGTCCTATAAAGGCAGAATCTGAGCTGTCTGTGCACATCCAAGGAGTGAAGGATCCTTTCCCCTTTATTTTCAGGATTAGGGAAGAAAGTTGGCAAATGGATAGATTGGTTGAGAGCCACACTGGATACCACTTTAGGCATAAAGGAGGGGTTAGTCCTGAGGGAAACTCTGTCAGCATGGAAAATAATGAAGGGTTCCACAGCCATAAGTGCCTGTAGCTCGAACACTCTTCTAGCTGAAGTGATGGCCAGAAGCAAGGCTGTTTTCCAAGACAGGAATTTTAACTGTGCTGACGCTGCATTCTCAAAAGGGGAAGCATGAGCTTTTCCAGTGCAAAGTTAAGGTCCCAAGCAGGGATGGTGCTCTCCTTGGCAGCCTTAAACTGTTTGCCCCTCTCAAGAACTGTTTGATAAGAGGGTGAGAGAAGAGAGGTGGCTCAGTGTTGCAATGAGCCGAAATGGCAGAGGCATGGATCTTAATGGAGTAGATGGATTGTCCCCAGTGGAGTAGATCTGCTAAGTAATCCAGGATTAGAAGCAGGGAGGGCAGAGTTGTGTCCTCTCCTTCAGACTGAATCCAGGAGCAGTAACTTTTCCACTTATCAGCATAGGATTTCCTTGTACTGGGTCTTCTGGCTTCAGGTTACTGGGGGAGAATTCAAGGAATAAGCCAGGCTGCAAGATTTAGGGTTTGCAGTTGCAAGATCTGTCCACCCTGCTGAGAGAGCAGGGTTGGGTTCTGGTATAGATGCCAGGGTGGCACCGGTGACAGGCTGCACAGGAGTGGGTACCAGTGCTGGCATGGCCAGTCTGGGGCAATCAGAATTGTCCTTGGTCTGTCCTGTCTTATCTTGAGCAATACTCTTGAGAGAAGGAGCAGAGGGGGAAAAGCATAGATTGAGAGATTTACCCACTGGAAGGATAGAGCATCCACTTTCCAGGCCCTGCTGCGAGGTGTCCTGGTGCAGAATTTGCTGAGCTGGTGATTTCAGGGGGAGGCAAAGAGATCCACTTCTGGGGTCCCCCACTTCTGAATCAGAAGGTTGAAGATGCTGGGCTCTAATTGCCACTCGTGTAGGTCTAGGAGATTTCTGCTTAAGTCGTCTGCCGGTAAGTTTTGTTTGCCTGCCAGTAATTGAGCTTGCAGATGGACCTGCATGTCCAAGGCCGTGTTCCACAGGGCCTTGGCTAGCCTGCAGAGTGGGTTCCCCCCTGCTTGTTGATGTACCACATAACTCTGGTGTTGTCTGTTTTTATTAGCAGGTGTCCTGGTGAGAGTAGGGATCTGAAACCTATCAGAGCGTACTGCACAGCTAGCGTCTCTTTTTGATTGATGTGCAGATGAATTTGACTTGGGGTCCAGTGACCCTGAATGCACTTGCCATCCATGTGTGCCCCCCAGGCATAATCTGTGTCTGTGGTTAGGGTCTGGGTGTCATGGGGTTGAGTAAAGGGCAGTCCCTTGTTGTGGTTACATGCTGCCACCCACCAAAGAAACTTTGTCCTTAAACAGGGTAGGATAGGAATGACAGTTTCCAGGTCCTGAGAATGTTGGCATCAAAGACTTTTTAAGTACCACTGAAGTTTCCTCATATGCAGTCTGGCATATGGAATTAGTAGGAAGCATGAGGCCATGAACCCTAGGGCCTGCAGGACTTTCCTTGCAGATAGATGGGTTCTGGTGGCCATTTGAGTAAAATAGTCTGTCAGATAGGCTTGTTTTCCTGGAGTGAGGAATGCCATCTGGGATGCTGTGTCCAAGCTTGGTCCCAGGAATACAATCTTTTGACAGGGGGCTAGTTTTGATTTCTTTTCATTGATGGTGTACCCCAGGGAGGTTAGAAGGTTTTTTACAAATGTCAGGTGCTGCAAAAGCATTTCCTGACTGTCTGCCTGAATCAGGCAGTCGTCCAAGTACGGGTACATTTGAATATTTATCTGTCTGCAGTAAGCAATGGCTGGAGCCAGGCATTTTGTGAATACTCTGGGAGCAGTGGATAAGTCAAAGGGAAGTGCAGAGAACTGACAATGCATACATCCTGCCCTGAAACGTCGATATTTCCTGCATGCCTCCCTTATCGGGATGTGCAGATAGGCTTCTTTTAAGTCTAGGGTGACTAACCAGGCATCTTTGGCTAGCATAGGTAGAAGCTGCTGCAGGGTGTGCATTTTGAATTTTGGTACAACCAGGAAGGTGTTGAGAATTGAAAGATCTAGGATTGGGCACCAAGTGCCCTCTTTTGAGGGTACCAGGAAAAGTCTGGAATAGAATCCTTGGCCTATCTGTTCTGCAGGAACAGGATGAATTGCCCTTACAGATTGCAGTGATTGAACTTGGTTTTGTCTGGGAACCCGTTTGGGGTTGTCAGTGAGTGGAAGTAAAATTTGTACCCCTGGGATACAATGTTGAGGACCCATCTGTCTTTGGTGATGGAAATCCAGTTTTTTGCATGAAGGGCAAGTTTTCCTCCTAGAGGCACAAGCAGTTGGGCAGAGGTGGGGAGTGGAGTTGAGAAGTCACTGGGAATTCTTTCCATAACGGGGTGGCTTAGCACTCCCTGGTTTAGAGGTGGAGGCACTCCATTGCTTAGATCTCTGCATACTCTGAGATTGTATTCTGGGCGGGGGGGGGGGGTCTGTTTCCCCTGGGTCTAGTTTTAGATGGCCTTGAGGGTGCTGGAAAAAAACAATGTTTCAATGGGTAATGCCTGCTGAATCTAAGAGGCTGTACTTGCAAGAATTCTTTAACTAGCTGCATAGACTTAGCTTTTTCTTCCATCTTTTTAAGAACCTGTTCTGCTTTTGGCGCCAAACAGATTGTCCTTGTTCAAAGGAGCATCTAACAACTTTGATTTGACACGGTCTGCTCCTTAAACCAAGCATGCCTTCTCAGTACAGAACCAGTGACTGCTGCCCAGCAAGATGCTTCCAGGGCATCAAAGCCACACTGCAATGTATGCTTGCTGACTTGGCTTGCAGAATGCATAAGCTCTTGCAATTCTTTATTTTCTGCACAGTCTGTAAAGGTAGCTATTTTTTGCTTAATAAGTTCCATAACATGTTGCTGGTACTTCAGCATGTGAAACTGACAATTCAAAGCCCTAATGGCGAGAGTTGCAGAGGTATATACTTTCTTACCCCATCTGTCAAAAGCTCTGGAATCCCTGTCTGAAGGGGTAGGATTCTTAGCTGTAGTTGCTTTGATACCTTTAGGCTCCTGGAAAATGACCTCTGGGTCAACAGTAAGATATTTGAAAAGGAATTTGTGGGATTCAGGTACTCTGTAGTACCTGTCAGGTTTCCTAGGATCAGGGGGTAAAGTATCAGGAGCAAGGCTGGATTCCATAAAGACATCATCAACTTCCAAGACTGGGGGTATTGCTAAAGGCCTATGTTGTGGCAAGTCTAGAAATTCTCCGAGTCTCTTTTTGGACTGAGGACAGTCTTGGCATTCTCAATGGAAATGCACTCAAAGTATGCAAGGTTTCACCAAAAGAAAAATCCTCTGGAGGAGAGGCAGAGGGAATGGATTCCTCTGCATCTGAATCCTCATAAGCAGATAAGGGTATGTCTTCATAATTAGAACCATCAGAGTCGGACTCTTGGTCTGTTGAAGCTGCTGGGGACTGATCTCTTTTTCTTTTAGCAGGGGAAGGCTGACTTCCCCCTAATCAGCATAATAAGGTCTTCTGCCATTCTAAGCATTTGATGTTGTGGCAAGGGAGCAGATGCATGCGCTTTGGTCATCAGTTTTCTAGGCATAGCACATACGTTTGGCCTTGGAAACTTGATAGTTTTAGACAGAACTGAAGTCGTTGGTTTGTGTCGAACATCGGTAGCGTGAAGAACTTCCTCAGAAGCTGGTGCCTGTTCAGTGGCTCCGGACCCATCCAAGACAGAGACATCCGCAGGTTCCATAGTCGAAGAAGAGTCTCGCGGCATACCGGATTCCGAACGGGTCTAGGTAGAGGCTTGCGAATCCACTGAAGCGGGCATCAGGGGCTGTGAAAGCACCTCACTGAGTACTGGTGAACTGGCGACTAGCTTAACGGAAGCTTCGTTGGCAGCTTTGGACCTGTGCAGTTTGTCTCTGTCTTTATCCCTACGTTTTTTCGAAATATCGGTAGTCAGATGGCTTACCGAAGCCATTTCAGAATACGGAGATCGAGAGCGAAAGTATTTAGTGACAAATAGAGCCAGATGACGAATGGTTTGGGCGTTGAATAAGGCACAAAACCGACAGCGAGGTACGTCGTGGTCTGGGCCTAAACAGGTGACGCAGTAATAATGAAAATCTCGGTGTGGTATTTGCTTTCCACAGGCAAGGTAATTGTTGACTTTTTCTGACATCGGTTAGAGCAAGAGAAAAGGATCCCCAACGGGGTACTTAGCTTTAGAAGACTTCAGGATGATTCAATTCGTAAAAGAAAACTCAGGTAGCGGCCGACTGGCACTTGTGCGAACTACTTCTTCTTCGGGCTCCTCGGCAAGAAAGACTGATGTAATGGTGTCGGCTACCTGTTTTTATACCCCTGATGACCTGACGTCAGTCCTGGAGCGACAACAACCAATGCAGAAATACTAAGTCTCTGGTATTCAAGCCAACTGAGGGCTACCTGCAGGCAGATAACCCAAGTGTGATGACTGCAACAGTGAAACATGAAGAACATCTGCTGTGTCTTCTAGTCTAAGCTGAACAGAGGTGAATGAGAACAACAGAGGGTTTGTGGAGGTGGGTCAAGTGAAAGTGGATAGAATGCTTAGATTATGTAATCTGCCTGCAAGCACTTGCACTGGGCTTGTTTTGGGTTGTAAGATTTAATTGCGACTTAAAGTCTGCATAGGAGGAAATGCCACTTAGATGAGAACATGGTACTTACAAATTGTTTGGGGTCTAGAATTGAAAATGCATGGTTGGTGCATTGCAACATGTTTCTTGGGAGTTGTAGAGTTACGGTGGTGTCAGAAAGGCTTCTTCTGTTAAGGAAGACATTTTGGAGGTGAGTTTTGCCACTAGAGAGGAGTACATTTCAAAATGGAGGAGCATGAAGAGAAGTGTGCCTAGCAGTGGATAAACTTGTTCATTTACAGGTAAAGTACAGTTGTGTACACTTACCATAAATGTAGGTGTTCGAGTGTATTCACTGTTGCTGTCATCACATTTGGGTTATCTGCTTGCAGCAGCCCTCAGTCGGCCTGATTAACAAAGTCTTGGGTCTGCGTCGGTTGCTGTCCCTTCTTCCATGAGGTCAGGTCATCAGGGGTATAAAACATGCAGCTGATGCCATTACATCAGTTTTTCTTGCCCCAGATGTCAGGTGCCTCCCTAATGGGAAGCAATTAAATCTATAAATATACAAGGTTATACCTCCAACAAAAAACAAATGCACCAAAAAGCTTTTAAGCATAGTAAAGGAGAGTAGAGGTATAGCCAAAAGAAGTGAGGGGGCTGGAGGGAGGGTAACCAGGACTGCAACAGTGAATACACTTGAACATCTACATTTATGGTAAGTGTACACAACTGTACTATATTCTTCGTGTTTCACTGTTGCAGTCATCACATTTGGGTAGATTCCCAAAGCTAAGGATGGGAGTAGGCATTTAGATAGCATTAGGACCAGCTATAAGACCCTGCAAGACTGCAGTGGCAAAGCCAGCTCTGGATTTAGAGAAAACTGGCAGATGGTAATGCTTGGTGAAAGTATGCACAGAAACTCCAGGTAGCAGCTTATAGGCTTGTCCCTGGTAGGGACGCCTTTGAGAAAGGCTGTAGAGGTAGATGCAGCCCTGGTTGAGTGGAGTCTGATCCCCTGTGGGATCGGTTTTCCATGGTGCTTGTAGCAGAAATGAATGTAATGGCCTATCCATTTGGAAATGGTTTGCTTTGAAATAACCTTCCCCTCTGCCCCTGCAGCAAATGCCACCAGCAGTTGTTCAGATTTTCTTTGAGGTTTAGTCCTGTCCAAACAGAATCTAAGTTGTCTGTGCACATCTAATGAGTGCAGTATCCATTCCCCTTTGTTCTGCGGATAAGGAAAGAAGGTTGGCAAATGAATGGACTAATTAAGGGCAACACTGGATACCACCTTGGGCATGAAGGAGGAATTGGTCCTGAGGGACACCCTGTCCGCATGAAAGATGAAAGGCTCCACTGCAATAAGGGCCTGTAATTCAGACACCCTTCTTGCTGAAGTGATTGCTAAAAGGAAAGCTGTTTTCCAAGAAAGGAATTTTAAGTCTGCAGTAGCAGCTGGCTCGAAATGGGGAATTGTGAGTTTCTCCAATACAAAGTTAAGGTCCCAGGATAGAGTAGGAGCTCTCCTGGATGGTCGTTAAATTTTTGGCCCCTGTGAGGAACTGCTTGAGCAGTGGATGCGAGAAGAGCAGAGGTTCTGTGTTATAATGAGCTGAAATGGCTGAGGCGTGAATTTTGATGGAGGAGAAAGACAGGCCCTTGTGAAGCATCTCAGTTAAGTATTGTAAAATCTGAGGTAAACTTGGCACTGCTGTGCTCATCCCTTGAGACTGGTTCCAGGCATAGAATCTTTTCCATTTTCAGCATAAGATTTTCTATTACTAGGCCCGCTTGCCTCTAAAATGGATACCATCACTGGTTTATTGAGGGATGGTAAAAGAGAGATTAGGTAATTGGCCAGGCTGTAAGGTTCAGTGTTTAAAGCTGAGGGTACAGAATCTGGTTCTCCTGCTGAAAAAATAGGGTAGGAGTCTGAGGCAGGTGCCATGAGGCCAACAGTGACACACTGCGCAAGAGCGGGTACACCAGTGTTGGCATGGCCAGACTGGTGCAATCAAAACTGTCCTTGGTTTGTCTTGTTTGATCTGTAGTAGTACTTTGGAGAGCAGAGGCAGAGGAGGAAAGGCATAACTGATAGATGTAATGTGATCCTATCTCGCCTACATTCTGTACAGATGGGTTCGTAGCCAATCCTCGGCTCCGACTTGGCACGCTATACTATAGCACGAAGTCTCTTATTGGCTGAGCCTCCTCATATCCCAGGATGCCCCACTACTGCTTCCCCAGATCTCGTTTGCCGCTTCTACAGCATAGACGTGGTCTCGGACTTGGCTGAGCTAAGTGCCTCTAGTATTTAAATTTCTGTCAGAAATTTTGTCAAAATTACCCAAAAGCTGTTTTAACAGCTACTTATTGTGGTGTGACTGTTTTTTCTCAAAGTTTGTGGTAAAATATTGTGTTTGTCAATGGTAAAGGATCCCGTTTAAGTTAGAGGGGCCTTTGCCTAGCCCTCGTGCTTCAGTTAGGGCTGCCTAACAGCTACTTATTGTGCGTGCTCTATTTGTTTGAACTTGTGGTAAAATACATTTTTTTCTTGGTGGCAAGTGTTCCCGTTTTACTTAGAGGGACCTTGCTTTTAGTCTACCTGTTTCTTTTTTAGTAGTGAAGTTTTTCTTTCTTTAAAGTTTACTGGAGTAGATAGTAGATAGCTATATCAAAAGAACATAGGCCATCTGGATTCAAAAAATGTTCAAAATGCTCTTACAAAATGTCCATTACGGACGACCATTTGCTTTGTGTGTACTGTTTGGGGCCGAAGCACTTACAGGAATCCTGTAGCGTTTGCCACGCTTTTTCCTCTCGCGTGCTCCGAGAGGAAAAACAAGTTGATTTTGAAAGGGCTTATTACCCCTTCTTTTGAGGAAGCCCTATCTTCTTCTTCTTCCCCGTCGAGGAAGAAAAAATCTTCGGCTCCGACCAGCCCGTCGGATCAGACAGCAAAAAAGTCTAAGCAGGCTTCTCCGTCGGCTCCACGGACTTCGGAGCTGAGGGCGGAACGGTCTGCCTCGATGTCTCCAGCCTTGACTCCTCTGACTTCGGAGCCGAGAGCTCGGGCATCGAGAGACGAGTCACCTTCATCGCCTCCACTGCCTTCGGAGCCGATGAAGTTTGCCCGCTCAGACTCTTCCCCTTCGGTGCCGAAGTCCACATCGGCTCCGAGGGAAATTGCAGTAGTGGTGGAACCTCCCTCGGCGCCGATACTTCTCGAGTCCATTCGGAGCCGGTCCCCCAGTCTTTCGGAGCCGGTGGAGAAGTCAACTCGGACCCGGTCGGTCTCTTCTCGGTCGTCGAGGATGTCCGATTCGGATGTAGACAGGGTGCTTCAAAGGCTTTTTCAGTCTCCGGTCTTTCAAAAGTTGGTCTCGGCTCTGACCCAATCGGCTCCGGAGCAGATTTCCCACCCTGCCATCTTGGTTCCTCCTCCAACAGCTTCGGCACCGTTGGAGTCTGTGTTGGTGGAAACAGTGGAAGTTGTAGGGTCGGCTCCGACCCTAACTCCAACCCCGCCCTTCAGGTCGGTGTTCGGTACACAGACCTCCTTTGTCGGCCCCGGGGGCGATGCTTCGGGACCGATCCTTTCGGTTCCTAGCCTCCCTCTCGGTGCGTCGGCGGCAGGAGTTCCGTCTGCTGTTGTGGCCTTGGGGGTTGAACCTTCCCAGGACTCTGGGGGTCCCGCCTTCACAGCCATGAGGAGTGCCTTGGCCAAATCTTCTCTGGCCACTTCTACCTTCTCACCACCACCTTCCCTTGGCACGGAGACTAGTTCCTTTGCAGCCCCCCTGTCTCATGACAGCTGAGCCCTGGGGCCTGAGGTTACCCCTATCGGGGGTTCCCTTCTTCCTGGAGGTCCCTCCGAAGTGTCTTCGGAGGAACCTCTTAGGAAAAAACAGTGCAAGAGGAAACA
The DNA here is from genome assembly GCF_019279795.1 of Protopterus annectens. Lineage (NCBI taxonomy): Eukaryota > Metazoa > Chordata > Ceratodontiformes > Protopteridae > Protopterus > Protopterus annectens. Next base: position 589,619,204 of record NC_056749.1, read on the forward strand.
CGTCGACTCCCCTGATGAGTCTCTCACCTCCGATACCGACCTCGATGATGCGGACATCTTGGAAATCCTTAAACAACGAGGCGACTGGCAGTCCAAACCCCCTTCTGCGGAGGAGTCTGTGTTCCTCAAGGCCTTCGGGGCTCAACCCTCCGCCTCCTGGGTGTCTCCACCCTTCGATGAGCTCCTGGATTTGATCTCACGAAGGGCGTGGGAACATCCGGATTCTGTTGAACAGGTGCCAGCTCGACCCAATAAATTCCTTTCGGCACCCCCAGATAAGGACTTTCTTACCAAAGGTGTGGCTGTAGATGCCTTGGTGGTGGCATCTGCTACCCAACAAGATGTGGCAGAGGCTTCATCGTCCGTCCATCCTCCTAATAAGGAGTCTAGGAGCATGGATCGGTACAGGAAGCGCACCCTTGCTTCAGCAACCTTAACATTAAGGTCTCTGAATTACCTGACGCATTTTACGAGACTGCAGAGGGATCTGGTCAACGAGCTTTCAGATACCCTCTCGGGTAACTCACCTGAGCAGTTGGCCCAGACGGTTAACTCCCAGTTGGCTACCCTATCCTCCCTATCCAACTCGTCCATGAGGCTCATTTCGTATGCAGCCGATGGAGCGAGCAGAGTGGTGGGCACAGGTGTTGCTCAACGGAGACAAGCCTGGCTACGTCTGTGTCATTTTGCGGAGGCCTTTAAGTCTTCCTTTGCCAACGCCCCCTTCAATGGGTCCTCCCTTTTTGGACCCAAGGTAAAGGCTTGAAGAGGGGAGAAAATGTGGTTCCGTAAGTCTCAAAAGTCTTACTCATCGCAGCAGGGTGATTCCCCTTCTAGAGGCAGAGGAAGGGGAAATTTTTCAGGGAGACGCCGTCCCAGAGGCGGCGGAGGCCCCCGCAACACTGGAGACCGCGAGTCCTTTCGTGGCTCCTCCTCCTTCCAGCATCCCTGAAGGAGTGCCCGACTGTGCAGCTCCGGAGCCAGTCGGGGGTCATTTTTCAAGGCACCTAAAGGCCTGGGAAAGTATCACCCAGGACCAATGGGTGCTTTGAATCATCGCCGGAGGTTACACCATCCCCTTCTCTCAACCCCCCCCCACCGTCCCAAAGAATCCCGGACCCGCCACCCAGTCAACGGGATATGGCAGCCATCGAAATTTCAAAGCTGCTTCAAAAAGGAGTCATCCAACCTGTCCCCGCAGATCAGACCGTATCAGAACCTTACACGAGATTCTTTTTGGTACCAAAAAAGACCGGGGACTGGAGACCCATTTTGGATCTCAGCAAATTAAGCCGATCAGTGAAAAAGTCCAAATTCTGGATGGTCACCTTGCAAACCATTCTCCCGCTTCTGGAGAAGGGTGTTTGGATGTGCTCCATAGATCTCAAGGACGCTTATTATCACATTCTGGTAAATCAGGCGTCGAGGAGACACTTGCGCTTCAGCCTAGGGGACAGTCATTTCCAGTTCCGTGCACTGCCATTTGGTCTCACCACAGCCCCCAGGGTGTTCACCAAATGTTTGGCAGTGGTGACCGCTCACCTGAGAAGTCTAGGATTCCAGGTGTTTCCATACTTAGACGACTGGCTCCTAACTGCCACCTCAAGGCATCTACTCTTAAGAACTCTAGCAGCCACTATCTCCCTAGGCAGCTCCTTAGGCATCACCTTCAATTGGACAAAATCCGTATTGCTGCCTTCACAGCGTATTCTGTTTATTGGTGCAGAAATAGACTCAAGGCAGATGCGAGTCTATCTTCCTGCGAAAAGGATAGCAACATTGCAGTCTCAGGTGCGGGCGTTACTCCTCAGACGTTGAGCTCCAGCCAGAATGGTTCTGCAGCTGTTGGGTTCCATGTCAGCCACCATTCTTCTTGTTCCATTTGCAAGGTTACATATGAGGATACTTCAGTGGCTCCTCTTAGCCCAATGGTCTTATCAAGACCTCCCCCTCAGTCACCACATATTGGTAACAGAGACTTGCAAACAGGATCTTCGTTGGTGGCTTCATTCCTCCAACCTGGATCAGGGGTGACCCTTCGTCCCCCCATCCCCCTCAGCCACATTGACTACGGACGCCTCCCAGACAGGGTGGGGGGGGCATTATCTGGACAGGTCGGTCCAAGGCACGTGGCACTCCGACGAGAATCTTCTCCACATCAATATCCTGGAAATGAGGGCGGTGCTTCTAACGTTGCAAGCACTACACGACCACCTCCCCCGGGGGACGATTGCCATTCAGTCCGACAACATGTCGGTAGTTTGGTACTTGAACAAGCAAGGAGGGACCAGATCCTACCCCCTTTGCAGAGAGGCCATGAAGGTATGGGATTGGGCGATTGCTACCAAACGCTTTCTAGTGGCAACACACATTCCAGGAACATCCAATGTTATAGCCGACAGACTGAGCAGGACTATTCTCTCCCTACACGAATGGTCCTTGAATCACAAGGTGGTAACACAGATTTTCATGAGATGGGGAATCCCATGTTGCGATCTTTTTGCAACTCCCCTCAATGCAAAATGCCAGCAGTTCTTCTCTCTCATTCCAGTTCCGGGGGAGACCCCCAAGGATGCTCTAGTCCAAGCCTGGCCTCCGGGTCTGCTATACGCCTTTCCTCCGGTTCCCCTTATTCCCAAGGTGGTTCAGAAGGCGATTCGTTTGGGAAGCAAAATGATTCTAATTGCCCCATACTGGCCTCGTCAAGTATGGTTCCCCTTTCTTCGCAAGTATGCATTGGACGGTCCCTGGTTCCTGGACCAAGTTCCGGACCTTCTAATACATCAGTCAGGACAGCTCCATCAGTCCCTCCATTCATTGAAGCTAGCAGCTTGGCTACTCCTCTTCCAACCATAGTCAGGAGCCATTCTTTCGACCCTGAGGTTATAAATATTTTGTCATCGGCCCACAAGTCTTCTACAAAAAAGATGTATAGCAGTAAGTGGAAGAGGTTCGCTACTTGGGCTCAACTCAGAGGGTTAGACCCTATGACAGCTTCTGTGTCAGAGGTTCTAAAATTTTTAACCTCCCTGTTCAACCAGGGTTGTTCAGTGTCCACCATCAAAGTTCAATTGGCGGCTATTTCCAATTTTCATGAGAATGTCGAACCACCTTTAATGAGCAATAAGTTGTGCAAAGCCTTTATCAAAGGAGCTTGGCTTCTTAGGCCACCTATATCGCATCCTGCACCACAGTGGGACCTTAACATAGTGTTAGGAGCATTAACAGCACCCCCCTTTGAGCCGGCTGTTACCTGTGACTTGAAATTTCTTTCTTGGAAGACTGCCCTTCTAGTTGCTATCACATCAGCCAGGAGAGTTACAGAACTTCAAGCCTTATGTATCAATCCACCATACCTGATATTTCACAAGGATAGAGTTTCTCTAAGACCAAATCCATCCTTTATACCAAAGGTTTGTTCTAAATTTTGCTTGCAACAATCCCTGGAACTACCAGTTTTTTTCCCTAAGTATACAGACAGGGCTGAATATACATTTCACACCTTAGATGTGCACAGACAATTACGTTTCTATTTGGATAGGACACAACAATCACGGAAATCAGATCAACTTTTTGTGTCTTTTTCGGACAATAAATTGGGCAAAGCCATTAAGAAAGTCACTATTGCCAAGTGGATCAGAGACTGTATCAGTCATATTTATAGCATTTCAAATAAAGAGCTTACTATTCTTGTGAAAGCTCATTCTACCAGGGCTACGTCCACGTCGGCGGCTTTTCATTCCAAGCTCTCTATTAGTGACATCTGTGCAGCTGCTACGTGGTCTTCTCTTCATACCTTTGTTTCTCACTACAAATTGGATGTGGCATCCAGGGGGCCGAGCTTCCTACGGTTCCACAGTTCTCCGGACTGTTTTCCAATGAGCCACCCAGGAATTAGGTGCTAGGGACGCTGTCCCATCTCTACAGAATGTAGGTGAGATAGGATCACATTACATCTTTTAGTTATGTACTTACCATAACTTTAGATGTATGGGATCCATCTCGCCTACATTCCTAATAACCCACCCTCCTTCCCCCTGCCTTGGAGGCCAGAAGAGACCGAACAGTCCGAATACAACTGTTTTTTCCTCTCTTGAAACACCTGGCAATCTTATAACAACAGTCTATGTGTGTGTGCATGTGTGCGGACAAACAAGATCTGGGGAAGCAGTAGTGGGGCATCCTGGGATATGAGGAGGCTCAGCCAATAAGAGACTTCGTGCTATAGTATAGCGTGCCGAGTCGGAGCCGATCATCTGTACAGAATGTAGGTGAGATGGATCCCATACATCTAAAGTTATGGTAAGTACATAACTAAAAGTTTTTTCCAGCTGAAGGAGAGAGCACCCACTTTCCAAACTTGTTTGTGCAAAATTTGTCCAATTGATAGTTCTGGGGGGAGGCAAACAGCTCTATATCGGGGCTTCCCCATTTGCTTGTCAACATGTTGAAAATCCTTGGTTCCAGTTTCCACTCGTGTGGGTCCATGAGGTTTCTGCTTAGTTTGTCTGCCAGTGTGTTTAGTTTTCCTGGCAGGAATTGAGCTTGTAGATGCACTTGGTAGCTCAGGGCTGTGTTCCACAATGCCATGGCTAGTCTGCAGAGGGGGTAAGAATGTGTACCCCCCCCCGCTTGTCTGTGTACCATATAACAGTGGTGATGTCCGTCTTTACCATTAATTGTCCTGGAGGAATGTGGTCCTTGAAGGCTGTCAGAGCATTCTGTACAGCTAACATTTCTTTTTGATTGATATGCAGGTGCCTCTGACTTGGGTTCCATTTGCCCTGAATGCACTTCCCTGCCAGGTGAGCCCCCTCATGCATAGTCTGATGCATCTGTTGTTAGGGTTTGGGCAGCGGGGGGTAGTGTGAATGGTAGTCCCTTGTTTTGGTGGCATGCCACTGCCCACCAAAGGAACTCTAGGCGTAGGCAAGGTATGATAGGAATCATTGCTTCTAGATCCCGAGAATGTTGAAACCATAGGCTTTTTAGATACCATTGTAGTTTCCTCATATGCAGTCTTGCATATGAAATTAAAAGATTGCAGGAGGCCATGAACCCCAAGGCTTGTAGTATTTGCCTTGCAGATAGCAGGGTTTTTGTGGCCACTTGTATGAAGTAGGTTGTCAAATGAATTTGTTTCTCTGGCGTGAGGAAAGCCATCTGGGAAGTTGTATTCAAGCTTGCTCCCAGGAATATAATTTGTTGACAGGGTACCAGGTGTGATTTCTTTTCGTTTATGGTGTATCCTAGACAAGTTAGCACCCTTTGTACAAAGGCCAGATGATTCAAAAGTATGTCCTGGCTTTCTGCCTGAATTAGACAATCGTCCAGGTATGGGTATATTTGAATATTTCTTTGCCTGCAAAATGCAATGACTGGAGCTAGGCACTTTGTGAATACCCTGGGCGCAGTAGATAAGGACAGTGCAGAGAACTGATAGTGCGTGTAGCCTGCTTTGAAGCGTAGGTATCTTCAGGATTCCCTGTTTGGGATGTGCAGGTATGCTTCCTTTAAATCTAGTGTTGCCAACCAGGCGTCTTTGCCTAGCATAAGGAGCAACTGATGAAGAGTCAGCATCTTGAACTTTGGAATCACCAAAAAGGTGTTTAGAGTAGACAGGTCCAGGATAGGACATCATGAATTGTTTTTCTGGGCACCAGGAAAAGTCTCGAGTAGAAACCTTGCCTCCTCTCCTCTTCTGGTACCAACTGAATAGTCCCCATGCTTAAGAGAGAAAGTACTTGCTTTTAGGCCTCTGTCCACTGATTTGGGGGTAGATCTGGCCACCCGCTTGGTGTTGGTAACATGTGGAAGTGAAATCTGTATCCCTGGGACACTATATTTACAACCCATTTGTCATGGGTAATGAGTTCTTTGCATGAAGAGCAATCTTTCCCCCCAAGGGGGCAAGTCAGTTGAGATGTGCTTGGAAATTTTAAAAATAAGTCATTGAGACAGTTTACCACAGGTGGGAGTTTTATTACTCCCAGATTTGGAAGAGGAGGCCCCCCACTCCTTAGTCCTGTGCGTACCCTGGGACTGAAGTCTGGGAGCTCTGCTATATCTGGGTTTGGACTGAAGGTCTGGAAGAGGCAGGAAAGGACCAATTCTTGGAAGGCCAATGCCTAATAAACCTTGGAGGTTGTACTTGTAAAAAATCTTTAACAGTTTGCATAGATTTAGCTTTTTCCACCATCGTTTTAAGAACTTCTTCTGCCTTGTCCTGTTTTAAGGGAGCATCCAGTAATTTCGCTTTAACATGTCCTGGCAAGGATTGCTTCTTAAGCCAAGCATGCCTTCTAAGTACAGACCCAATTACAGCAGCCCTGCAAGATGCCTCTAGTGAATCAAAACCATATTGCAAAGTATGTTTTCCAATTTGTTCAGCTGAATGCAGTAAATCCAGTAAATCCTTATTTTCAGCACAATCAGGAATCAACATCATTTTCTGTTTAAGTAATCCAGTAATATGCTGCTGATACTTTAACATATGAAACTGGCAGTTTAAGGCCCTAGTGGCCAAAGTGTATACCTTCTTACCCCATCTATCCAGTACCCTGAAGTCTCTACCTGCAGGGGTAGGATTTTTGGCATTAGTAGCTTTAATGCCCTTGGATCCCTGTGAAATGGTCTCAGGATCCGCAGTAGGATTTTTAAAAAGGAACTTGTGAGAGTCAGGGACCCAGTAATATCTTTCAGGTTTTCTGGGAGCCGGAGGTAAAGAGTCAGGGGCCAAGCTAGATTCTGAAAAGGCATCAACAATGTCTAGTACAGGAGGTATGGTTAAGGCCTGTGCTGGGGCAGGAGTAAGAACTACCTAAGCCTCTTTTTAGAATCAGAGAAATCCTGGCTTTCCCAACTAAAATGCTCCTGAGAGTATGCAAGGTTTCACCAAAAGAGAAATCCTCTGGGGGGGGTGGGGGGGTGGAGCAGAGGGAATAGAGTCCTTAGCATCAGAATCCTCACAGGTAGATGAGGGTAAATCCTGGTCATCAGAGGAAACCAAAAATTCTGAATCCTGGTCAGAAGTATCATAAGCAAACTCAGTCCTAGGTCTCTTAGAGGGGAAAGGCCGTCTTCCCCCGATTAAAGTGATAAGGTCTTCAGCTATTCTTATGATTTGTTTTTTAAGCATAGAGGCCTGTCCATGTGGTCTGGGCATCAGTTTTCTAGGCATGGTTCGAGTTTTAGGCCTTGAAGAAGAAGATGGTGTCGGTTTAATATGCAAGTCAGTAGGCCTGAATATACCCTCAGAAGCCGGTGCCTGCACAGCGACTCCGGACTCATCCAAGGTAGAGACAGCCGCAGGTTCCACAGCTGAAGCATCTCGCGGCATACCGGACTCCAAATGGGTCTCAGTAGAGGCCTGCAAATCTGTAGTGGGTATCAGGGGCTGCGAACGCACCTCACTGAGTACCGGTGACCTGGCAACTGGCTTAGAAGCGTCGTCGGCAGCCTTGGACCTAAGCAGCCTGTCTCTGTCTTTATCTTTGCATTTTTTCAGAATGTCAGTAGTCGGATGGCTTATCGAAGACATATCAGGATAATTAAACCGAGCACCAAAATATGTAGAAGCGAAAATATACCGATGACGGATAGTTCGTGGTTTAAATAAGGCACAAAACCAACAGCGAGGTACGTCTTGGTCAGGGCCTAGGCAAGGAATACAGTACGAATGAAAATCTTTATGAGGTATTTGCTTTCCACAAGTAACGCAATTATTAACTTTTACTGACATCGGTTTAAAGCAAGAAAGTTTCCCCAATGGGGTACTTAGCTTTTAGTTGAAGGAGTCGACCGACTGGCACTTGCGAACTGCTTTTGCTTCGGGCACCACATGGCAAGAAAGACTGATGTAATGGCGTCGGCTGCATGTTTTATACCCCTGATGACCTGATGTCATGGAAGTAGGGACAGCAACCGACGCAGCACCCAAGACTGTCAATCAGGCCGACTGAGGGCTACTGCAAGCAGATAACCCAAATGTGATGACTGCAACAGTGAAATGTAAAGAACATCTAGCTTTACTCAGAATTATGCAAACATGTTCCTGGGGGGAGATTAAGTTATTAAACAACATATTTTATTGGCATTTGTTTAAAAGTGTCAAATTCTTGCAGGAAACCAGCTGCTATTATGGGACCTTGTACTGGAGCTTTAAAAGTAACAAATACTTCCTTCTGGAAATAAAACACATGGGTCAGATAATTCAAAATCCTCAGACATGAGGTAAAGAGCAAACACATACATAGTTCCCAAATCTGACTATCATCCTGGAATCCAAATCTGGGGGTGGGGGGTTAAACAGCAGGCCTCTGGGGGGTTCTGGCCTTCTTTATGACTACTGTGTAGACAATCCATTCCAGTTAATGGTCTGTGACCAAACTGAGCAATCCTGCATGGGCAAAATGTCATGTACATCATTCTGTTTAAGCTACCATGTCCAGATTTTCTCAGGCTACTTTAACGTCATCCTGAAGTATTGTCCACAAAAGGATCGAACCACCGATAAAAACTGTGGGGCACACCCACTGCAATCTCATCTGCAGAGACGGGATGGTATAGCTGCTTTTTTTGGGTCTACTTTATTCCTTCGACAACTAAAATGCTTGAATATAAATAGCCTGACACACAAAGCCTGAACGCTGACTCACCCGAAACGCATAGGTCCCGAAACCTGAAATATCAATGCAGGTAAGTTGTCCATGATCCCTAACACCACTTTCTAATTTCTCACAATGTGAACATTTTTGTAAGGTTAGGTAAAGTTTGTATATTATATACAAACTTTACCTAACCTTACAAAAATGTTCACACTGTGAGAAATTAGAAGTGTGTTTATGTTTTCCGGTGCCCTTTCCTTCACCGGAAAACATAAACGTACTTCTAATTTCTCACAGTATGAACATTTTTGTAAGGTTAGGCAAAGTTTGCATAAATAAACTTTACCTAACATTACAGAAATGTTTGTATAGTGAGAAAACTGAAGTACATTTACATTTTCCGGTGAAGGGAAACGGTCCTCTGCTTGATTCAGTACAGTTGTGTTAGGGATCGTGGACAAAGTAGGTGATTCGCTCTTTCAGGTTTCGGGATATTCACCTTTTGGGTGAGTCAGAATTCAGGCTTTATGTGTCAGGCTATTTATATTAAAGCGTTTTAGTTGTTGAGGGAATAAAGTAGACTCACTTTCTTTCTGCATCATTTGGAAAACTAACAGAATCTAGGTCTGTCCAGAACTAAGCTCATGGATGCACTACCCTCATCATTATCATAATCATCAAAGCCCATTATTGGAGACTCTATGGCACAGTGTGTTTAGTTTTCTGACAGGCTTTCTGTGGCTTTTTAGAGGAGATTTTCAAAGACTCAGATGAGGAGCTGGATCTTTTTGTTAACTTCTTGAGGAAGGCAAGGTTGCAGCAGGTCTTTGATTAAGGCCACTGTCATAACTTCCATGGCCTTGGTTGCTGTTGTGCCTTTCGGCTTTTCCCGGTTAGGGGTTGCCACAGCAGAAACTCCAGTCCGCTAATGATTGGCAGTAGAGTTTTACATGCCGAGTTACTGGCCCTGATGCACAACCTTCAACGAAGGTACGCCCATTCACGCATGTCTCCACACAGAAGACATTCTAGCTGAGAATCGAACAGGACAACGCTACCGCAGCACCACCATGGCCTTGGTATGTCTGCTAATTACATCTTGTAATTGCCTGGTCCACAGAAGTATCAACAGAAGCTTTTTTTGCACATATATACATAAGGGTGCACTAGCACTGTTTGCATGAATTTCAGTTCTGCCAGTATCCACATTGATGAAACCTACAAGAAGCCAAAAGATCAATCTGTAATGATGTCGTCATACCCAGGCTGGTGTGGTCCATGGGTGATGCTGGGAGAGGTTCTGCCACAGTCACTGGTATTGTGTACGTCATATAGCCTCAGGCTGGGAACAAGCCTTTGTAAGGCACCAAGTGATGCACGGGTGTAAGATATGGCACTTGGTAGAGTTCCTCCGTCTCTAATTGTGTGATAGTATCAGTACTGGCTCAACAATGTGCACAAAGGCTGACAACCAGGGGCACTATCTTAGCCAGTAGGAATCCTGGGATATGAGTGGTAGAGACATGCCCTGCAGAATGAAGAGGTGAGGGTTGCAGGGGTGGCAAACACAGCAATATAGATGCAGATACACTCTCCCAGTATCAGTTTGCTCAGGGAGCAAGAAAGGTAGCCACCTGCACTTAAAGCTAACTCTCAAACAGCTTGTGCCAATTTCTTATAACGTCAGGTAAGATGGAGGCCTGAGGATTGACTGGATTCTGTGTCAAAGCAGGCTTCATGTTTCCCGGTGATATCTTCTAATACAAAAAAAAATATGTCCCCAGCTTACATAGAGCTGGAGTGTGAAGGTTAGACGTGGATTTCCATTTGTTTGGTAGTCTGCACCAAGAATATCTTTGGCAGTCATCTATTTCTTGAGAAACACCTTAAGTTTCTTAACTACCCAGACTGGAAACAGTTTAATATATTGGGTCCAGTGTCAGAGTCGGACAATTCTCCTGGCTTAGGTCTTTTCCTAGTAGTCACCTATTTCATAAGGAACATTAAGTTTTCTCTTTCTATCATTTTCATAATTCATTTAAACCCCAAAAAGAAGAACAGGGTAGAGCTTTACTCCTCTTCTGCAATGTAAATACAACTAGTATGTCTACTGCTTAGCAAGATGACCTGCTGCAAACAGTGGCTCTGTCACAGAAACAGGAAAAACAGGCCTAGAGCTGGTGAGCTGAAAGGAGGTAAGAGGAAACAACGGATATAAAAAGTCTTCAAAAGTACATAAAAGTTAAATAAGTGTAAGGAATTATATGTAAAAGTGAATACAGCAGTGTCCACAACTGAAAATCAGCAAAATGACTGAATGCTCATTTGGTAGGTTCATAGGTAAGTTACTAGGCTATTGGCCCTGGGGCCTATACAAGCCCAGCCAAAAAGGTACCCTGGCTTTTGCCACCCAAGAAAATTAATTTCCTGTGCCACTGTTGAGCTGAGCCACAGAGGTGATCCCCGGGGTGAATTTCCTATTTCCTATCCAATCATCAAGATTTTTCTTGAAGAGGGCTAAGGAGCTTTGTTTGATATAGATAGGTAGTTTATTCCAGAGTATGAGAAGTCTGTGGGAAAGGAATCTATCCCTCCGGCATGTTCTGTTTATTGTGGTGACAAGGTTTAGGTCCCTAGAGCGTGTAGCTCGGAGGGATTGGGATTTCTTTAAGTGGAGCATGTCCAACAGCTTTGGGTTTGACATAGCTTTGTATGTTAGGCAGAGATCACCTCTGAGTAGGTGATATGCGACGGAGTAAAGCTGGAGTTTTTTGAGACGGTGTGCATAGGGCATCTGTTTGAGGCCGGTAATCCTCTTTGTGAGGTATTTCTGTGGCCTTTCCAGTTCTTGTAGAGGTCTTGTGAGGTACATACCAAAAGGGGCATTGTACTCTATAATGGGTCTAATGAGTGATGAGTAGAGGGGAACAATGACCTCTTTTTTTCTGGATGAGAAACCTTTTGTGATGAGGTGTGCCACATAGAAGGATTTCCTGACTACTGTGGCGATGTGATTATCAAAGGAGAGACTACTGTCCACCTGTGTCCCAATGTCTCTTATCACACTTTCGGTGTTAAGTATAATACCGCCTATGTTGTAGTTCATGGGTACAGAGTTTTTACCAAAGGGGATGACAATGCACTTTTTGGCACTGAGCTTGAGGCCATGGCTTTGACACCAAGCATCTGTCTCAATGAGGCCCTTTTGTAGGATGTCCACACAGTTAGGAGTTTCGATTATGGCTCCTTGTTTGCAGTCATCTGCGAACTTCATTAGCCAAAACCTTCTGTGTTGGTCTGTACTTCAGAGAAGTAGATACCAAACAGGAGAGGACCCAGGACTGAACCCTGTGGTACTCCACTTGTCACTGGTCTGAAGTCAGATTTGGAGTCTGCTACTTTTACAGTGTGGGTTCTGTCAGTGAGCCAGTTGGCAACCCATCTTGTGACATAGGGATTTATACCTAGTTTAGTGAGTTTATCTATAATTCCAGAGTGGGGAATGGTGTCAAAAGCCTTGGCAAGATCTAGATAGGCTGTGTGAACCACCTTACCCTTGTCTACGGCTTTGGTGACTGCTTCAAAGTAGTCTATCAAGTTGAGGAGACATGATCTGCCTTTTACACACCTGAACTGGGTGGGGTCCAGAGTCTGGAGATTACCAATGTCTTTGTTTATAAGTTCCATGATGATACGTTCTATGGCCTTGCAAACCAGGCTCATCAGGCTAATGGGGCGGCAGTTCCCTGAATCTGTGGTGGCTCCCCCCTTGTGGAGTGGGATAACTGTTGCTGTGCGCCATTCAGCAGGCACAAAGCCTGAGGTGAGGCTATGATTGAACATGGTACTTAGGTGGGGTGTCAGTTCTTTCTGTAGTTCGTGCAGAACGCAGCCTGGGATGTTGTCTGGTCCCATGGATGCTGTGTTCTTGGCTTTGGAGAGTGTGGTTTCTACCTGTGCAGTCATGATTACAGGAACTCTGCATTCTTCCGGTATAGAGATAGGCTCTTTAGGGGGTGAGAGGGGGGTAAAGTTAGCACTGAACCTATCCGTTAGGATGTTGGCAATATCAGTTGGGTCTGTATATTTAGTGCCATTGTGCTGTAACTCAGAGCAGATCTGAGTGTTGCCATTGAGATTCTTGACATAGCTATTGAATGCTTTGTGGTTGTCTTTAGAATCAGTGATGATTTGTTTTTTGTAACTAGCTTTGGAGGATTTTATCAGGGATTGCAGCTTCTTACTGAGGCTGACCAGGGAGCTCCTCCACTCATGGGATTTTACTCTCTTTTGCAACAGCTTCTTCCTTCTGTTGTACAGTTTGTTTATGGCAGGGGACCACCAGATTGGCTTCCTTTTTTTTGGAAGATAGCGTCTTGGCTCTGTTTGGGATAGCACGATCCATGCACTCATGTAAGTGCTTATAAAGTGCAATTGTGTAGGATTCAGTAGTCGTAACTGTATTGTCCATCTGCATGGGTGTCATGAAGTTCACCACTTCTGTCTTAAGAAGCATGAAGTTGGCTACGGAGAAATTTTTTACCATGGTTTCCTTAATGGGGGGTGGGGGCAGGATGCGGATATCTAGGGTAATTAGCTTATGGTCGGATCAGACCAATGAGACGTTGACTTCAGGTGTGGAACACCGGTCACTCATGTTGGTAATGACTAGATCTAGGATATTGTTGCCCCTGGTGGGGGTGTGGATAAGTTGATCCAGGGCATTGGAGTTTATGAATTCCAGAAAGCGTTGAGCAAAGGAGTTGGTGCATGAGTTTCCCAGTTAATGGTGGGGTAGTTGAAATCGCCCATTATTAGGGTGTTTGGTTGAACCCTAATATTTTCCAGTACATCAAGAAAAGAGGAGTGGGAATCCTGGGGCATGGTGGGTGATCTGTAGCAAGCTACAATTTGGATTGCAGTTTTGCCCAGAGTTAGTTGTACTTGGATAACCTCGGCTGCATTATGCTGAGCAACTAGCCTGGAGGTGTGGATATCCTTAATGAATATGGACACACTTCCGCTTTTGGTGTTCTGGTCCAGGTTACATGGCCAAAACGTGTGGTATGAGTTATAGCCTGGTAGTGCAGGGGTGCTCTCTGGAGCCTTGAACCAGGTCTCAGTCACTGCACAGATATCGATGTTCTCCATTTTAAGGAGTGCCTCGAGTGAGTGCATTTTGAGATTTAGACTTCTAGCATTGAGTAGCGTCAACCTCAGTTTTTGCTTGCCTGTTCCTGTTATGGTGGTGAATTTGTCATTTGAACCTTGCCTAAAAAAGGCACTATAGGGGCGGCAAGAACCTTAGCCAGTATCCGGAATCCCAGGGGTGACAGGTGTAGGCAATCTCTGGCAAAGGATCGTGGTCTGTCGACCATGGCATCCCAGGCAGACAGATACTGGATCCCTTTAGAATGGCACCAGAAGCTTAGCAAACTGTTGAAGTCAATCATTTTTTCCTTGTACTGCGGCATCATTCTGGGTGATGGCAGAATGCTACTCAGGGCTAGGGTCATACTTGCCTGGGCTACAAGATCGGAGAGCTCTTCCATGCATCTTTTCATGTAGTCCAGGGAGGTATGTCTCAAGCTGTTCACACCAACATGGACAATGACAGAATCATATTTGTACTTGTTGTGGAGTGACCTGAGTGCGTGGGTTATGTGGCAGATCCTGGCACCTGACAGGCAGCTGACAGTAACCTTCTCCTTGTTTAGCCTGGTGAATGGGACATCAGTGTGCCTGACTATAGAGTCACCTATGACTAGTGTGTTGGGTACATTGTTTTGCCTTATTGGCTGTGGTTGAGTGGCACACTGAGTCTGTGGGCTATGTGTCATTTGGGTTGTGTTGGGGGGTGGAGGTTGCTTGCATTTCTGCTTTGGAGGTCTCTGTTGCTTGAGCAGATTATTATTGAGAGCCTACGCAAATGTTTTTGTGTTTCTATGTGTGGATTTTGGTGGTGCAGATTTAGTGCGACTATGTGATGAGTGTGGTGTGGTGCAAGTGTGTACCTTCTCCTCTTGACCGTCAAGTTCAGTCTTGATTGGAGAGAGCTTTACCTCCAGTTTTGCTAGATATGTGCATCTCTTACAGGTTGTAATGTTGGGTGGTAGGAGGAGAGGGTTGTCTGTGTACATGAGGCAATTTCTACATTGCCCCAAGATGCCCAGATTCATCAGATAGACAGGAGAGAACACTGGGAGCTGACCCTTGGACATGCCTGAATAAAAAACTATTCTCCCCTAGATAAGTGAGGAAAGTGAGTACAAGAGTGTTTTTTCTCTAAGCAAGTGAGGAAAGTAAGTACCAAAACTATTCTCCTCTAGGTAATGAGGAAGGTTGAGTGCTGTAGTAATTAGTAGGTTATTTAGTGCTTACAAGTTCTGAACAAGGGCTGATCACGAATAAGCAAATTCAAGTGCTAAAACTAAGAATCTGTATCTGGACTAAACTAGTTACAGGAAAGGGGGGAAACAAGTGCAAATGTGGGCTTTTAAACCAGAAAGTTGAGAGAGATGGAAAAACTGCCCAAACGGCCAATAACTACAGAACCACTCATTATGTGGTAGATAGGTTACCTAGTGCTTACCACTCCCACTGAAAAGCTAGAAGGCTTCCCTCCAACACAGAAAGCTTTATGTGGCTCAGAAGCTTACATACACTCCTGATTACAGCAAATCTGAATTTGGACTACACTAGTTACAGGAAAGGTTTATATATATATATATATATATATATATATATATATATATATATATATATATATATATATACATATATACATATATATATATATATATATACACACACACATATACATATATACACATACATACAGAAAAGTAGCTAAAACAGCAGTCAAAGCAATTCAAATGCAGTGCAAGCTAGCACACTTGAGTATGTAGCAATGTTAGACCAAACTGTTTAAAAAATGCAATTAAATTAAAAATGACTAAAAACAAGTGCAGAAGGAGTCTATTAGGTAGAATGAGGTAAAGAGATGGGACTGGGTGGAGTGTCCCAGATCAAATCTACAATGGGGGCGGGCAACTGCAAAAGCCTCCAATTTAAACAACACAGGAATAGAGAGGGTGGGTATGGGAAACACCTTCAGCAGAGATCTGAAAAAACTATACAGTGAAGCAAAAATAACAGTGCACAACTTTGAAGTCAGCCAAAAATGATATAAAATTAGTTTCACAGTTTGGTACTAGGCTATCTGCCCTGGGGCATTTATAAGCCTAGCCATAGTGATGTGGCTTTTGCCACCCCATGTAATGGTACAAAAGTGTACAGAATAGATTTAGAATACTGTGCCTCTGTCTAGTAGTGACACAGTGAAGACCCCCTTACATAATAGAAATAGTTTACTGTACCCCTGTCTAGTAGTGACACAGAGATGACCCCTGGGGTAAACCTACGATCTCCCATCCACTCGTCAAGATTTCTCTTGAAGAGAGTCAGTGAGGGGCTCTGCCTAACATGAACTGGGATTCTGTTCCAGAGTATGGGAAGCTTCTGAGTTATGAATCTGTCCCTCCAGCATGTCCTATTCATATTTGTGCTGAGGTTCAAATCTTTAGCTCTTGTGGTTCTGATGGATTTGGATCTTTTGAGGTGGAGAATGTCCATCAATTCCTGATTGGACATGGCTTTGTATGTCAGGCACAGATCACCTCTGAGTAGGCGGTATGCTACTGAATAGAGTTGGAGTTTCTTTAGTCTGGCAGCATATGACATATGTTGGAGACCCTTGATCCTCTTGGTGAGGTACTTTTGGGGTCTCTCTAGCTGCTGCAAGTGCTGGGTGAGGTACATACCAAATGGGGCATTGCACTCAATCATGGGCCTGATAAGGGAGGAGTACAGGGGCATAATGACCTCCTTTCTGTGGGGTTTGCTGCATACAGAATTTGCTAGAAGTACTCTTTCTACACGTCTTTGATGTCCTGTGGACTGGCGAGCAAGTTGTTGCTAGCATCCCTAATAAATGGTGTCCGGTGATTATCTTCATTACCTTTTAATCTTTGCCTTGCAACCTGATAGTTTCTTTGTGCAAAATGCTGAGTAACTTTCAAGAAACTGCTACAGTGCCTTTGATGCCTTATTCTTATTCTTTGCTACTGTGACTGCTCTCAGCCTCTTTGTCCATCTTTTCAACTCCCACATTTGCCTACACTTCTTTCTTTTCATACCTTCCACCACCAACTTTCCTTATGTTCCATACTTCCATAACTTGTTCATCTTGTGCTTTCACTTAAGACAACTTCCAGGTCTTTAGCGTAGTCTCCGTTGATCTGTGAGCCTTCTCTAGCCACTGCCTGCAGCTGACTGTGGTCACCAGTGGTTTCTGTTGTGGCATGTCTGTTTTGACAGAATTGGAGATTTTACAGTCATCTCTATCTCAATGCCCTTTCTTTATTAGGAAAAAGTTTATGAGTAGCATGTTCACCATTCTTGTATGTGATCTTGTGACTCTCTCTCTCTTGTTGAGCCATGCGATGGTAACCATCAAGCAATTTGCCAAACAGACGTCTACAATGATCTCTCCCCTCTTTATTCCTGCTACCACACTCGTGGACCCAGGCAGTCCTCATTTCCTGCTCTATCCTGACAGGGGAATTCAGGTCTCTCATTATCAACACCGGATCATACTGTCCTGCTCTAGCTAGTAGGTCCTACAACTGCCATCTGAATGCATTTTCTTCCTTGTAATCACAACTTTGCTGTGAGGCACAGGCAGAGATTATGAATAATGTCCTATCTTACCATATATATTACAGACGGTCATGAAATACATTATTGATGAACACTCACAAACACTGAATAAAATAGACCAGATTCCTAGTGTTAATCATGGTCATGAAATACATTATTGATGAACAGTCACAAACACTGAATAAAATAGACCAGATTCCTAGTGTTAATCATGTTCTCAAGGAGTACACTGATGGTAATACTTCCTGTATGAGGTGGATGACACTGTGCAGTATTCTTTGACTGGTTTGCAGGATGATTAAAATGTAGGACTGTTTTAATCATGAGTGGCAAATTTAAAGGAATAGTAACACATTGCTTTTCCATTATGCTGCATTCACTCACCAAGCATATCAGTTGCTGAAGTTATACAGTAATGTGAGGAGCCAAAGAGCCATGCCGCTGACAGACAGATGTTCCTATGTTCTTGAAAGAGAGACTAGTGGAAGAGGGTACTGGTGATGTAAGATAAAGTTAAGCGACAAGGATCGTGCAGGTGGCATTTTCAAATGTGATGGACAGCAATTACAATGTACTGTCAAGCATCATACACCTAATGCAGGGACGGAGGGACATAACATAGTTACAAAAGAAGTTCAGAATGCAGCGATGACACAAGATGCTCCTGCTGTAGTGTATGAAGTGATAGTTATCTCCTCTACAGAGTCAGATTTTGTAATGGCCACATGCAGAGCACTGAAAAATGGTACAACAAGCAATAAGACCACTACAGGATCACAATTTATATTGGCAACAAGTACAACAACTAGATGCAAGTCAGTGGAAGCAATTTATGGCAGACACTGGGGTTAAGAAAAAAAAAAAAAAAAAAGATGTACAATAGGTTTACCATTGTGCTCTCCACAGCTTAAATTTGATGGGCCTCTGTATGAAGACATTATGGATGGTGTATGGCGCACCTTTTTCAGATCTAAAGTATGCAGCAATATTTACTCCATTTATGCATTTCTGACCTGCATATCATTAAGGATGTACCTTTTTCTGTTTGAGTATAGCATATGTTCTGGAGTCAATTATACAACCTTTTTGACTGCAATGGTTTGCAAGCCGATCCAAAACTTGTACTACTAAACTTTAACGAGCTGCTACGTGTAGTGTCGCATCCAATATTCCTTTTGCGCTATACAAAACTCAAAGTCTGTTTTATTCACTTCACACATAACCTGTAGTGGAAAATGCAAAGCCTAGGTCTTGGACCCTCATATGGCAGGGATACTATATTTCAATGTGATGCGAGACTTCGGCTGGCACTGGCATTTATGGATTCAGTGCACGCCTCCCTTCAACAGACATTTACAGCAAACTGAGGAAGTTTCAAATAAAATCAGCCACTGTGTTCACCTTTCCCTCCAGTACTCCCACCATGGCTATAGTGAGCACAAGACTTGTTGCAGTATAATTTGCCAAGTTCACAAAACTACACAGAAGAGTGGCATATGTCATTATGATCAATGCTAGGAAGACACTCTGTAAACCTGGCCAATCTTATAGATGTAGTCACAAATGAACAGACTAGGGCTGGTGACCAGCACATCCGACTTATCACTGCATACCCATCTTCAACCTAGGAAAAGGACCAATATGTGCACGGATGTTGCTGACCAAGTTAGTCTCACTAGGCTAGTAGCCTCTATTCAGGAGAGACCAGAGGTGGTATTTACACTAATAGGGGAAATCTGACCAGGGCATCTGGGAACTTTCCCTACTCTTGATTGTTGTGAGTGGGACTAATTTTGGAGTAGCTCCATTCCAGACACAGAGGCGGCCCAGAGAGAGAAGGAGATGTTGGAGTGGTGACAGAAATGGAGGAGATACCAAATATTTTGACTGGAGAATGCGTGCAGGATTCTGAGGAAATGTTTCAAAGAAATCTCTTTGATGGAGAGGAATCAGAAAATGGTGGATGTACAATTACAACCGTTGCAGGATGATTTACTGAAAGAAATGGTGGTACAGAGTGAGCCAAAAAATGAAGGAGAGGTTTCCTGGGGGGAGGGGGGGCATTATGGAGAAAATGCAAAAGCAGGATGGAGAGACCATCCTGAAGAATAGTGGTGAGATGGAAAACATAAGCAATGAAAGTAAAAGACAAAAGTGGAGTAACAGAAAAGAAGGCAGAAGAAAATGAAAAACAGAAGTACATGGTAAGATTCACAGAAAAGAAGACAACGAAATGGACAGGTATGAAGCGTGGGGCAATTTAACAGCTCTTTTGGGTGTAAAAGAACATTTATTCTTATTAACAAAGAGACATTTTGTGACATACTTGAAAATTCTTGGGGAATATGAAAAAAAGAAACGTAACCCACAGAATCTTTTTGCGATAAAAACATTTAAGAAGGAAACAAAAAAGAAAAGTCATGTACAAATTTTATACACAGGTAGAAAGAGAGACTTTGAAAGGGCATTTGAAAACTTTATGTAAAAGTACTGGACATTCCAAAAGTTTATGACAAAAGGATATATGGACAGGTGGCTGGAAGTGTAATATTTTAAAAACCAAGCATAGTAAATATGGAGGGGAATGGGGTGTCATAAAATACTGGGGACAACCCAAAACTTTTTTTTTTTTTTATGGAGAAGGACATTTGATAAGTAACAGTGACAAAAGAAAATGTGATATTTGTGGAGAAATGGGATATGATGCAAAAAAAACGTGAACTGAAATTTTATAAATGGAACAAAATTGGGTGGATTGCAAAAATGAAAATAAGAAGAGAAGAACATGAACAAAGAAGAAAGGTTAGAAGCACTAGAAGAAGTAGAAAACAAGAAAAATAACTAGATGTGAAAAGAGGACACAAGAAGGTTCTGAAATAACTGATGAAAACACAATGGAATGTATTAAAAGGATAAAAGAATTATACTACAAAAAGGGTAATAAACAGAAAAAATAAATTTTAAATGATAAACACAAAAAAAATGAAATATGTTCAGCTAATGATTGGTGGTTGTTATAATAGTTAAGGTGTTTGACTCACCGACATAAGTATAGTGTTTGA
This sequence comes from Protopterus annectens, assembly GCF_019279795.1. Taxonomy (NCBI): domain Eukaryota; kingdom Metazoa; phylum Chordata; order Ceratodontiformes; family Protopteridae; genus Protopterus; species Protopterus annectens. The sequence goes on from NC_056749.1 coordinate 589,639,593, forward strand.
TTCTCATCGCTGGGAAGGAACTGACAGGGTTAGAATGTCCTTTTAAGAAAGTTAACTTTGTAATTGGCTCTGAGCTTATGAAACCATGAACTAAGGAAAAGGGAAAATGAAAAACCGAGTGCTTTTTATAAACAGAAAAGTATTAAGAATATATAAAGAAAAATAGGAATTTTGGAGTGATGCAATATATGTGATGTAGATGTAATTATATTAAAAGACACAATATTTTTAACAAGATTACAAACAGAGAAACTGTGGGGAGGAAAGAATCTGGAATTTGGGAAGAGAGATGTTCTGGAATAGCCATATTCTGTAGAAATACAGTAAAGTTATTATAGGTTCATAGGTGTTTACTAGGCCAACAACCACAAAGGCCTTTTTAAGCCTAGCCATGCATCCCAAATCTCTGACAGTTCTGATACCCTTGATAAGTGTAAGCATGAACCTGGGAGATGAACCTTTTACATGTTACATCTGTCCATTACAGACATAGGTGCCCAACCAGGGATGAATTTCCAGTTTCTCATCCAATTGTCCAAGTTGCACTTGAATTGAGTTAGGGAGAATCTATGCTTCACATGGATGGGGAGCCTGTTCCACAGACGGGGTCAGGTCCTATTTATATCATAGGCAAAGTTCAAGTCTTTAGAACTCATAATTCTGGTGCTGTTTGTTTTGTGGATATGCAGGAGGTCCATCAGAGTGGGGTCTGACAATGCCCTGTATGCCAGGCAGATATTCCCCCTAAAAGCCTGGAGGAGGCAGAATACAGGGATAGGCCTTGAGGCAGTCTGCATAGGTTCTTTGATGTACCATACCACTGGCATGTTGTCCATCTGAACTGCAGTAGTCACAGAAGGGAGAGAGTCTTGAGAGCAGTACTCCCAGCATTGCATGCCTTTCATTTCCAGGACACTGATATGTATGTTGGCCTCTTTGTGGGACCATGTGCCTTGGACCATCTTTCCCAAGAAGTGCCCCCCCCATCAAATTAGATGCAACTTTAGTAAAATTGAGAATATTAACCACTGTAGATTTAAAATGGAAAGAATAACTATACAGAATTACATTATATGCTTATGCCAACTATAAAGAAAAGGAAACTCATCTCATTAGATGGCATACTTAGTGATAAATATGAATACTATAACAGAAAACTGTAATCGTGACTTAAGAGACAAATGTAAAAAAGAAAGGAAATGATATAAGAAAATGATAGAAGTTAAGATGTGGCAAGTTAAAACTTTGGGACAGAAATTCATGGACTTGAAAAAGGGGCATGTATAGAACTGAAATAATAAGTCTCAGAAGGTTTAGTCATAGGAGAAGGGGAGGTAGCTGAAAGGATTTTCTTATCTCGCAATATGGCTAGAAATAAAAGAAAACAAGGAATATATAAAAATAGGCAAACGAATAAAAAGGATAAATGAGAAAGTATGGAATGAAGAAGGAAAGAGATTAGCAATATAGCTACAGAAAGAACATATCACTATTAGAACTTTTATAAAACTAGGTCTGAATAAAGGATGATATTTAAGAAAATGTAAAAAAAAAAATTTACAATGGCAATATGATGCGAGAAAAATAGAGAAAGAAAATATAAAAGAATGTATAGTGATACATTGGCAAGATTTAGAACATAATGCTAGGAAGTACTTAGACAAAGAAAAAGAGTAAAAAATACAAGAATTGTTATGTAAACAAATGCATTATTACAACTAAATATAGATTCAGCTGCAGGACCAGATGGAATGGGGTATGAAATGTATAAAATTTTAAGGGAATGGCAAAAAAATTTTTTATAAAGATTTTGAATGAATGGTTAAATTAATGTTTTATGTATAAAGAATAATGTAGTGGAATACTTAAAATTCATATGATAGAAGGAAAAGAGAAGACAAAAAGAAATGGAGACTGATCGTACTGATTAATAAGATCTTTATGAAAATACAAGAGAGATTTGAAACAAAAATGGAAACACACAATGGAAGATAGTATAAAGGGGGAAAGATTGTCCAGATTTATTAATGATAGTTAGGGAAACTGTGAAGGATATTATGAACAAAAAAGAAAAATCATGATGGGATACCTTAATAAGGCATTTGACATAACTGTACATGAAATCACATAGGTAATAATGACAGTCTATACTATAAATGAGAAAGTTAGGAAATTACATATGTCAGAGTATAGCAATGATAAAGTTAAAATATTTTTAAGTGGCTGGGTTAAGCCATGAGGTACAGTTGAAGAATTGTGTAAAACAGGGATATCCAATGAGTTGTATGCTCTTTGGATTAGTTATAAAAGTGACAGTATGTGAAATAAATTACTACATGAAGAAGGTGGGGTATATATCACCTGAAGGGTTAAGTCCAGTTCTGTTAACATATGCAGATGACATAACTGCAAAAAAAATTGGATAAAAACAATAATTTGCACAACTTAATGTGCAGAGGTGATAGGGAATAGCTTTAAATAAAGAGAAAAATAAAGGTTTAGCTGATGTAGATAGGGGTGTATAATTTACAATTAATGAAATTTCTGTGTTAAGTTTAACATTTGGAAATAAATTTGTAAATAGAATTCAATGAAAAAAAACAAGAGAAGAAATAAAAAAATATGTCTTTTCTGGAGAACATATAAATTATCATTCAGCAAAAAGGCTCATTTGATAAATTCAGTACTGATGGGAAAGACAGCATACTTAGCAAGTGTATCGATGTTACCAACAGTATTTGAAAAGTAATTATTGCTGACAATTTCATTTATATGGGGTTCTAGATTAAACTCATTAAAAAGAGGGGTTTTATATGTAACTAGAGGAGGTTTATGGTTAATTAACCCAGTGGCATATGTGGCTTCACTAAATTCGTAGAAACTGTTAAAGTGGACAAATTAAAAAGATAAGAGATTTGTATAAATACAGGTATGATAAAAAAAAAAAAGAGTAAAAGAGAAAGTGTGTGTATGTAAATGAAGAAATAAAATGTTACCCAGAAGAAATATTGTTGTGGAAAATAAAAACTGACATATAGACAAAATACAAGTATGGTATAAAAATTAATGAAAAACATTACTACGTAAAACCATGTGAAAATCTAACATATGAAACAATTAAAGCTATAAAAATAAGAAGCAAAATGGTGCAATCAGAAAGTAGAAAGTAAAGACTTTTTGTGGAGACTGGTAATAAATTGCTAGTAAAAGGAAATATTCCATGCAAGAAAAAAGTGAAAGAACATGTTTGCAATGTCAAGAAGAAGAAACATTCCATGCAAGAAGAAAAGTGAAAGAATATGTTTGCAATGTCGAGAAGAAGAAAAGTACAGTTGTGTAAAACCTTACCATAACTGTAGATGCCCTTCTCTTTACTGCTGCAGTATTCTTTAAATTTGGGATTCCCCTGCCAGAGGCGGCCCAATGTCTGGCCAGTATACCAAAACCTTTAGATTGCCTTAAGGTGCACCATACATCACATGTATACTCCTTGCATAGTGTACGGCAAAAAGGTGACAAAGACGTACCATCCTCAGAACTGTGAGCGCCAGTAGGAACACCAATCTAATGAAAGAGAGGTAATCAGTACATCCAGAAGAGAAATGGACCAGGGTGGGGAGGAAGGGAGTAAATACTGCAACAGTGAAGAGGAGGACATCTACTGTTATGGTAAGTATTTACACAACTGTACTCTCTACTTCCATTTCACTGTTGCAATATTCTTTACATTAGGGAGAGTGCCAAAACTCAGCAGGAAATTTGGGAGGAGGAAGGACCAGCACAGCCCTCTAAGAAGCCATAAAGAATGTCTCTAACAAAGCCAGCTCTATCTCTGGAGATTCCATCCAACTTGTAGTGCTTGGTAAATGTATGCACAGAAGTCCAGGTAGCTGCCTCAAGAATAGAGTTAGTACCCAAACCCTTGAAAAAAGCATCAGAAGAAGCCACAGCCCTAACAGAATAAGCCTAAGCAGAACAGAGAAGGCTCTTACCATCCATGAAATAAAAAAAAGAAAGAGAAAGCTTTTTTGAGATACAATAGTTTGATTAGACACAGCTAATCCTTAGGACCTAGGATGAAAGGACACAAAGAGCGGCTCAGATTTCCCAATAGTCTTATCCAAATAAAATCTGAGTGATCTATGTGCACCCAACGTGTGCAGCACCTTCTCATTGGCAGATTGTGCAGAAGGGAAAATAATGGGCAAATGAATACACTGATTAAGGTACAACTCATTTACTACCTTGGACACCATGTCATTATCAAAAAAAAAAAAAAAAAAAAAAAAAGAGGACAAGCCCTAAGGACTTGAAGCTCAGGACACCTCTGGCAGAAGTAAGGACTAACAAAAGTACAGTCTTCCAACAGCAATGCTGCAGGTAAGCTGAAGATGAAGGCTCTAAAGGAGCCAGAGTCAATTTTTCCAAAACAAAATTAATATCCAAGGCGGGAGGAAAAGGCTTCCTGTGAGACTTAATTCCTTTTAGGAACGGTTTAGCCTCAAATCTAGAAGCTAAAGGAGGAGATAAAAGCAGACAAGCACAGACAGCTGATAAATGGGCCTTAACAATAGAATAAGCCAACCCAGCATTAAGGAATTCACAAAGATTAAGAACCAAAGGAGTATCCACAGAAAGTGGATCCAGGTTTGGAGAAGGACGCCAAACAAGCCTTTTCCAACTGGATAAACAGAATTTCCATTGTGTTTCCTGGCCTCCTGCAGGGCCCTAAGCATGTCCTCAGGAAAAAAAGGTGTTTATGTGGAATCAAAATCCTGTCACCCACAGTGTCAGTTGAAGAAATTACTAGATATGTAGGGGTTTTAATCACAGCACTGGCAACTTGTGTGTGTTTGTAGGTTAAAGTATTTACAGGGGAAATGGGTGCAAACTTTTGAGGGAACATGGGTGAAGTTCTTGGCTAGGCTTATAAGGGCCTCCGGGCCAATAGCCTAGTATCACTCTATGAACAGCTCTCATCTCTTGGACACTGATGTGCTCTTTCTGTTGAAGAGGTGCTCACACCCCCTGCACCTTTAGGGAGCCAAAAGCTGTTCCCAATCTAACGTCTAAAGTGCCTGTGAACAGCTCCTGAGAAGGAAGAGGGGAATAAAAAGAGAGCCCAGGATTTAGAGAGAGCTGTTGGATTCACCAGTAAAGCTCCTTCTTGAGATAAGGTAGAAGAGAACTACAAACTCTAGGGGATGCACATGTTAAAGCCAGACTGACTTCAGGAACCACTGAAACTATTTCATGTGTAGTTTGGCCAGAGGTAGCTTAGGGATGGTGGATGCCATGAATCCTATAGCTCTCACACTCCCTGGCTATAATAGAGGGCAGAGGAATAAGAGTTTGTAAGAAGGAAATGAGTATGAAGGAGGCAGGGATGCCAGCATAAGCACCATCTTAATCCTGCACCCCAGAAAAACATGGTCCTGAGAAGGGGGTCAGAAAAGACTTCTTGAAGTTTATTGCAAGCTCCATGCTTTGCAGAAGGGAAGCAGCAAAATGAAGATTTTGCAACAGATTCTCTGGAGAGGATGCCTGAAACAGAATCATCCAAGTAAGGAAGTACATGGATCCCTTGAATCCTGCAAAAAGCAATCACAGGCCCAAGGGATTTCGTGAACACCCTTGGGGCAGTAGAAAGGCTAGAGCGCAAAGCAGAGAACTGAAAATGCCAGGAAGCAACAGAGAAACATAAAAACTTCCTGAAAAGGGGATGGATCGGAATATGGAGATAAGCATCCTTGAGTCCCAGAGACACTGTGTAAGCCTGAAGAAGCAAAAGAAGAAACAAAGTCTGATGGAACATTTGAAAGGAGGGCACCTTCAGAAAAGTGCTTAGATGAGAGGGGTCTAGAATTGGTCTCCAAGTACCCTCTTTTCTGGGTTCTAGAAACATCTTTGAGTAAAATCCTCTCCCTCTTTGGGACACAGGCACCTCTTGAATAGTACCATGAGTTCAAAGGTCCCGAAGCACCACTGGAAAGTAGAAGAGTTGTTCCTGAGGGAACTGAGGAACACTCACAAAAGGGGGAAGGGATTTCCAAACCATGAAATACTCCTGATGAATAATGGACAGGACCCAGGAATCCTGAGTTATCCATAACCAAACAGGGGGAGAGACAGAGAGAAGGAGAGAAGAGGAGAAAGAATAAAGTGGCTGAGAAGACTAGGACAGTCAGACAGCACCTGGTTTATCTGGAAAAGGAGACTTCTAAGGCACTGAAGTCTCAGTAGTCTTAGCAGACGGAGCCCACTTGCCACCCTTTTTGCCCTTAGGAGGACGGCGAGATTGCCTGAGAACAAAGGCTGGTTTATTGTGGTAGTTTTTCTGAAATGTAGGCACAGCAGAAATAAATGTTTAAGTTCATGTAAAGCCTTGCCCTTATCCTGAATGAACAAACATATCAGCAGCACCTTCACCAAACAAGTGTTTACCATCAGGAGGAGCTTCCATCATCTTAGTCATAATATCATTAGGTAAAGGTTGAAGCCGAAGCCAAGAATACCTCCTCATTACTGACCAGACTGCAGCAGACCTAGAAGAAGCATATGCTGCATCACAACTACACTTAATGGAATGATGAGTCAACTGGGAGGGAGTCCCTAACACGGAAATAGCATAAATTTCACTCTTGGAGTCTAAAAAATCAGAAAAAAATAACTGACAAGCCTGGGACAGGACAGCCAAGAAGTAAAGTACCTGGACATA